>NW_023642264.1:0-9951 GCF_015228065.2 Penaeus monodon | reverse complement strand
ATTTTTTTTCTTTTTAAATTTTTTTTAAGGCAGGAAAAAAAGGTTTGTTATGAGTTCCTCTTTTCTTACGGGCTATTTTTTCCCCCTGAGCAGGAGCGTAACTTATATACATATCCCCAGTCCAAAAAAAAAAAAAAAAAAAAAAAAAAAAAAAAAAAAAAAAAAAAAAAAAAAAAAAAAAATTTTTATATATATTATATATAATTTTTATAAATATATATATATATATATAACAATTTTTATATATATAATATATGTTCATGAATTACCCCCCAAAAACGCTTACACACAGCAACTTTAACCCCCAATTGACATTTTTCAAATACAAAATACTAATAAATGATACTACGGGCAAACGAGCGAGATCCGCAATTTTAAACAGGCAAACATCCTCGTGACTTTGCCTCGGGTGAACGTCAACAGTGAGCGGGCCTGTGTTTTTGACAGATACTTTTCGGTCCTTTCTGGTTGGCTGTCATCCCCGAAAATACGTTTTTGGGTTTTCAAATTGGTTGGGATATTAAGGTTTTGTGTGTGGTGTGTATTGTGTGTGTGTGTTGTGGGGTGTGTGTGGTGTGTGTGGTGTGTGTGTGTGTTGTGTGTGTGTGGGTGGTTTTGGTTTTTTTTTAGTGGGTGATGTAGGTTCTTGGTATTTTTTTTTAAGGTTTTTTTTTTGGGTTTTTGGATAGATTAAAAAAAAAAAAAAATGTATATATACATTTTAAATAAACAGTGTTATAATATATATAGGTAAATTTTAAAATTATGTATATATAATATATTGTATAATTTTATTAGAATTTTATAAATATATATTAAATAAATATTATAATATATATAATTATATATAATAAATTTTTATAAAAATGTGTGTGTGTGGTGGTGTGTGTGTGTGTTTTTGTGTGTTTATATTATAATATATATGTATATATATTATAATATATATGTATATATATTTTAATATAAATGTATAAAAATATACATTGTAAATATATGTTATATGTATGTTAAAATATATATAATATATATATATATATATATATATTTTTTTATATAATTAATGATATATCATAGTATTTTTAAAATTTTTATATCAATATATACATAAGCGTATGTTATTATTTGTGTATTAATATGTATATAATTATATATATAATATATAATAAAATATATTTATATATATACAATTAATCAATATTACATATACATACGCTTATGAAATATGAATATATAACATATATAAATAAAATATGATATATGCATTATTATATATATATAAAATTAAATATATTAAATAATTTTATTTTAAATACAATTTCATTATACATAAAATTTACAAAGTAATTTTTTTACATTAAAATTATAATATATAACTATAATTATAAATATATACATATATTTATAAAAACAACACACCCCACACCAAAACACACACAAACACACAACATATATATAATATATATTATTATATATAATAATATATATTATATTATATATTATATTATTTATATATCATAATAAATATTACAAATAATTATAATCATATATATTATAATATTAAAACCCTATATAATTATAAATACGTTAAAATGTATAAAATGTATAATCATTTTTTTTCTTTTTTTAATCTATGCCCAAAAAGAAAAAAAAACACTTAACAAACAATCCCAAGAACCTACATCATCCTACATAAAAACAAACTCACACACACACACACACACACACACACACACACCCACACACACACACACACACACACACACCACACACACACACATACACACACACACACACAACCTTAATATACCACCAATTTGAAAAAACCCGAGAAACGTTTTTTCGGGGATGACAGCCAACAGCATGAAAGGACGAGAAAGTATCTGTCATAAACACGGGCGCCGCTCACTGTTGACGTTCACCCGAAGGGAAGAGTCACGAGGCATGTTTGCCTGTTTAAGATTGCAGGATCTCGCTCGTTTGCCCGTAGTATCATTTATTAGTATTTTTGTATTTAAGAAAAATGTCAAATTGGGGGTTTTAAAAGTTAGCTGTGTGTGTAAGCTGTTTTATTGGGGATAATGCATGAACGATATATATATATATATATATTATGTATATATATATAAAATATATATATATATATATATATATATATATAATAATATATATTTTTTTTTTTTTTTTTTTTTTTTTTTTTTTTTTTTTTTTTTTTTTTTTTTTTTTTTTTTTTGTGACTGGGTATATGTATATAACGTGTACGCTCACTGGCTCGGGGGGAAAAAAAATAGCCAGTAAGAATAGAGGAACGTCATATACAAACCTTGTTTTTCCTGCTAATATTACGAAGTTCAAGAAGTTAGAACTTTAGAAGACGATATACAAAAGAGTGAGAGAGAGAAAAAAATCCTGAATGAATGTCTAAATATCAAAGAGATTCTCAAAAAACTTTCCTACAAAAACCCTGAACCTTAGAATGTTCTTAGCGTTAAGTTATGGCACGCTTGAGCGAATAAAGAAAATGATGATACAACGAGAGACAGTGATATGGGGTTCGTAAGTGCCCTTAACAGGTGCTTCGGATTGTTTTAAACCTCTTTTATTTGCAGTAATAATCTATCAAAGGGCCATCTGATAAAGGCCTTTATTTGGTTTAATAATAGTATATTTATAAAAAATATTTAACTGCATCCGTTTACCTGCATTTTATTTTTTTTTTTACTTTTTGAGCTAATTACGAAAGCAGACGAAAGCAATTTCCGCTGGCACGTTACAAAGGCTTACAAGTGTCTCAGGTATACAGTGTTGAGCTAAACGAAGGAAAAGAATTTAATATCACCACACAGAACATCGTGAGAGAGAGAGAGAGAGAGGAGAGGGAGAGAGAGAGAGAGAGAGAGAGAGAGAGAGAGAGAGAGAGAGGAGAGAGGAGGGAGGAGAGGAGAGAAGAGAGAGAGAGAGAGAGAGAGAGAAGAAGAAGAATGGGGAGGAGAGAGAGGAGAGAGAGAGAGATTGAGGGGGTGAAGGATGGAGAGAGGGGGTGGTTCGTCGTTCGTTTGAGATTTGCGAAGTTCTGGCTTGGAAGGAGGGGGGAGAGGGAGAGAGGATGAGAGAGAGAGAGATAGATAGATAGATAGATAGAGAGAAGGAAGGGAAAGGGGAGGGGGGGAGGGAGAGGAGAAGAAAAGAAAAGAGAGAGGGGGAGGCGAAGAGAGAGAGAGAGAGAAAAGAGGGGAGAGGGGGAGAGAAGGGGAGAGAGAGAGAGAGAGGGGAGAGAAGAGAGAGAGAAGGGGAGAGAGATGGCGGAGTAGCACCAATCCAGACATAACCACCGCAGAGAGATTACCTGATGTGCTAAATACAGCAAGTAGGGCCGGGTCGCTGTCCGGGGGTTTTTACGATATACTATTGGGGTTAACGCTTTTTACATTCTTGCAAAGTTTAGGCAAGACTGCTGAAATTTCAAAAAAACTATCTTCTTTTTGGCGGCGATACAACTGGGTTTCATTTTTTTTTTTTTTGTTTTTTTTAAAAAGGGGGTTTTTAAACGGGATCCAGCGAATTTTTTTTTTCCCCAAAAAAAATACATGTTTGTTTGTTTTTGGAATCTGAAAATTTATTCTATAGGGCTTTATTTATCAGAGCAACAAGTTCTCTTTTAAAAATAGTAAAAAGAATAGAAAATGATCGCGTTCGAAAAATAGTTTCGTACGAAGAACATTTTGGTCGATGCGCGATGACTGGCAAGCGTTATCAATTTTATATTTTCACTTTTCTTTTTTTTTTTTTTTTTAACACGGCTTTTATAAACCTTTGAAAAACGTTCGCTGTTTTTTCTTTCACAACCGAAAAACAAAGATGTATATTCGCCAACAGCATGATGAAGGAACTAAGATAAATTAAAAACTGGAATAACTGAAGAATCCCCTAAAAAGTCTTCGGATATCCATGCAGGAAAGCACGTATAAAAAGCAAAAGTTTGTACACACTTGCATGCGGGGAAACGTCACACCCAAACCCTTTTTATCTATAGCTTCGGGCACAAGGGGGAAAAAAAAGGTTCCGCAGATTATAAATATCGTTAGTCATTTTATCCGCTTTAGGGTTTTTATGTGTATGACGTCGCCAGCCTCGAAGGCCTTTGTCACCACACACACACACACCACACACACACACACAACACACACACAACACACACACACACACACACACACACACACCCCCAACACACACACACAAAACACACCACACACACACACAAAACAACACACAACACACACACAACAAAATAATATATATATATTATAATAAAAATTTAAATTTATATAATATAAATAGATTACACCTTTTAATATATATATATATAAAATATATATATTATTAATAAAACAAAATTTAAATAAAATATATAACATAATATATATATATATATATTAAATATATATAATTATAATAAAAATTATATTATATATATTAATAATATATATTATAGCGAAGAGACTCGGAAAAGTCGGCTTTTTCTTGATCGAATCCCCTGAATATCAACTAAAACATCGAAAAAAAAACATACACTTCGAAAAACCCCATTTCCCTACTGAATTTTTTCCCCTTCCCTTCCCTTTTGCATACTGATACACGAAAAGACCCTCTTCGACGTGACGGAGGTGGGGGTTTTCCGTCCCACCACCAGGTCTTGTTTTTAAATCGAGGCCAGACCTTGACACAGACTGTGAAACCCCTGGACCCAACCCCAAATTTTTCCAATGTGAGTCATTTCTCGCGTTTCAAACAAATGCACTTTCTAAATAGGATACTTAAAAAAAATTTTTAAAAATTCGACTATTCACAAAGATGGATTGTTTTGTTCCCTATCCCCCCCCCCCCCCCCCAAAACCACACAGACCTCGGGGTTTTTCCCTTTATCCCCCACACAAACGACGCAAATTCACGCCCAAAAATGAATGCTCATTCTTCTCGCAACGGATTCACTAAAAACGAAAAAAGTAAACCGTCTGATGGCGCACTAGGCCCTCATACCCTTCTCGCATTAGGACCTATTTTCACCAACACCCCCAAAAACAAACATTTTTTTTCTATCTGGGATTCCCTTTTAAAAAACCATACAGTCAGGGAAAAATACATAATACAAAAAACCCCTTCAAGGCGTACTATGCGACACCATCTAAAACCAACACTGCAAACGCGCAAAATAACCAAAAAAAGTGTCCGCTTTCAAATCTTCAAAAAGATTTTCAAAAAACATAAAGAAAATAAAAAAGACTAATTTCCCTCCTCGCGAAGTTAGAAAAAAAACGTTAAAACACCACTTAAGACCGGAAATACAGCCTTAAAAGTCGCTAAAAACCTTTTGTGACCGACCCAAAACACAAAACCCGTTTCTCTACACACATTTCCAACTGTTTTTACGCATAAAGCCACGCAATACACTCGGGGATACCCCCACTTGACATTTAACTGACGGCATACAAAAATTTAATGACACTGGACACGAACAAAGCCATGAACCGACCAAATCCGTGCATTAACCAATTCTGCGCCTCTTTCCCTGCACGTTTCCCTTCAATCTATCTTCACCCAATCATTTCCCCCAAGCATCCTCCCATCTCTCCACATCAGTCACTTGCACATTTTTTTAACACAATACACTAAACATCTAATACAATGGAGCTCCGTATCCCTCTAGACAACACAGTTTTTGCACAAAAAAGTCAGGACCAACTTTTTTTGACAATCTTTCTTTTTTCCGCAAGGTTACGTTCCGGGGTTTTGTTCTTTTTCTTCTATACTTTGACCTTCCATTATCCACATCTAATAGTCTTTTTTCTTGGCCAATTTAAAAGGAGGCGATTGCAGATTCCTCTAGGATGACACACACGCCCTGAATAAAAATAAGATTCAGGCAAAAGATTTTTAGACGAAATAAGTGCAAAGGGGCTCTGATTACCAGGCAACATGACCAAAAAAAAAGTTACATAACTAACTCTGACACTTTCACCTACAAATGCCCCGGAGTAACCTCACACACAAAAGTCCCTGACATCAAACACAACGTACAAACAACTTGTACTCCAAAACCTGGTACTGTACACCTGTAAGGGGCCCCTCACCAAACAACTTGGGGTACCGAACAGGGAAACATGGGTTAGCCAGGTTTTTTTACACACATTATGCTTTTTGGACCCCGGTATTTCAAACCACAAAAAACTATAAACTGGACCCGCTCGGAACGAAAACAAGCAGCAGACTTTAAAACATGTACAAGATTTTTTAAAAAATTTTGACATAACAAGAAAACCTACCAAAACAGCCTTTCACGGAAATTTACACAGCATGATTTCCTTACAT
Organism: Penaeus monodon; assembly: GCF_015228065.2. NCBI lineage: Eukaryota > Metazoa > Arthropoda > Malacostraca > Decapoda > Penaeidae > Penaeus > Penaeus monodon. Next base: position 3,588 of record NW_023642264.1, on the reverse strand, counting down.
ACCCAAAATGACACCGACTCTTACAAGCACTAATTCTTTTCCCGCACTGGAAAGGGTACCCCCCCAAAACATTATGATACAAGAACACTTTAAATTCTAACTTAAAAAAACAATAACAAACAAGACCTACACAGAGACCACTACCTACACCTTATTTCCTTTTCCCCCCCCCCCTAGCAATCAAAAATCCATGCTGTAGTATTACCTGCGCCCTATGCAGGGGGTCAAACACGCGACACCCCACCCTCTGTGCGGCCCCGGGACATTTTGCTATTTTAGTTTTCAGTCGGCCCTTTACAGATTAAAATTAAGCCCTTTCCCTTTGTTGCTAAGATTATCTTTCACTCTTACTTTTTTTCTATTATTCTTTTTTTAAGAATGAAAAAGCCCCACGTTTTTACGTCAACATATGGCCGATTTTTTTCTCCACATGATTTTCTGGCCGAAAAAACTGTATACTAAGGTGAAATGTGGCCCTTGGGGGGAAATATTTATAGCCCTGCCCCATGCATTTGACAATGTATTGTAAGATGTTTTAAAATAATTAGTTTAAAGGGAAAAGTCGTATAAAAAAAAACAGTTACCAGAAGTTATAATATTTACTAACAAAGGTCAAAACTACTTTATTTTATATTTTTCAACTCCAGCCCCCCAAAATCGAAACCCCCCGATCTCGTTTTTCGTGACTTTTACATTGCCTTCGAAAAAATTTTTAAATTTTAATTTCCCAAAAAATCCTTATGTACGTCATATCGGGGTAAGCATGTTTTCCTCCCAATTTTTTCCTTGCATCATCAGGTCACTGTATGTTACCTGGCTAGAAATTGAACTTCGAAGACACACTGTCCCGTTGATAAGTAACAAAACAAAAATCATTCTCCGGTTTCCCCGTAATTTACAAAACCGCCCGAATACCACAATGTCACCTTTACACTCATGTTTACACTGACCCGGGGATTCAAAAGGGCATTGGTTAAATTTTTATTGGTTTGCCTGTTGCTTCTCGCCCGTGGGTTAGTCTAGGTTTTTTAAGGGTAAAATCGTGAATTTCTTAACATATTATACGGCTATGGAGATTATTTAAATTTTTTTGTAATACAAAAATATTTTTGTAAGTAGGAACTATCTTTATTTTTTACATAAAAACCCCCGAGTTTTTTTCCGAAAGGGTGTGTTTTGAATACGTAAAGATTGTTTTCCCAAATTTTACTATGATTTTTATTCACAAAAAAAGCTTAAATATCTGCCGGATGGGGTTAAATACTGTAGTGTGAATTTAAAAAGGGGTTTATACATGTAATTTTTTTCCAGCTAAATTAATTGGGGGGGGTATTTTCCCTTTAAGTAATTGTATCGGAACAAGAATACGAAAAAAGGGGGCGTGAATAAATGAAAAAATTTCTTTTTCCTTTTTGCAAAATAATGGTTTTTTTTCGACTGTTACTATTTAAATTACCCCTTTTTCCCTACCCAAAATATTTAAAATGGGGAATGGCGATAAAAAGTACAAAAAAAGGGGGAAAAATTAATAAGCTGCAACGAAACAAGTAAACAAACATTAAAATAGAAAAGAATCAATATACTGCTGTTGAAAAGGATAACCTTTTTTAGTTTCTGGAAAAGTTTTTTTCTATTAACACTGTAGGAAATTTTTTTTTTTTTTAGCCTTTTTGTTTTATTAAAAGTTTTTGAAGTTAATTTCGATTACTTTTCCCTTAAATTTTTTTTCAACCATTTAATAAAGACCCCTTTTGCGAATGTCCGAGTTGCATTTTTTTATGTCGTTTTTTCCTCACTAATACGGGGGCTTAAACCCCGAGAATCAGGGCTAGTCATCTCTAATAACAACATTACCTCCCCGGCCCAAAACAGGACCTAGTTTTCCCTAGAGGAAAATTTCGGGAAATAGGTTCACGAGGAAGCGACATGTACCTCCCCTTGCCTTGGGGGGCTGCCTCGCTCCCCCCGCCCAAACGTGCCCCTCACCCCGTTCCAATCCGCTGTCAGCGACTTTCTTTTTTTTTTTATTTTTTATTTTTTTTTTTTCGTATTTTTGAAAGTTTCTGGTGGGCGCTGTTTTCCATCGTGTGTACGTAAATTGTTTTCTGATGCCTTTTGTTGCTGCAACGAAAAAAAGGTGTGGTTATTCGTGTCAATTTAAACCTACCAGGGTATAAAAATATATACACACAAATAAGGGACCTCTCAAGAAACGTAATTTTAAAAAAACCCAGGGAGCATTCACCCCTAAAAAGCACAAACAAAAAAATTTCAAACAAGAAAAAGAGGTTCAGAGGAGCATTCCTTGCAAAGAGCGTTCTGTCTATTTCCCAAAGGGGAAAATTAACAACACGCGGGGGGCATGCGAAAAAAAAAGGCACGGCTGGCATTGCTCAGAATCAACTCTCTCGGACGTGGTGTGTGTACTTTCTCTACTGGGGTGTTTTATAGATAAATTCTTGAATAAGTATACATTATCGTTTAGTTCCATGGATTGGGCAGATTTTCTTGCCTGCGTAGTGGAAGTAGCACTTTTTTTTTTAGTATTTTTCTTTTACATGCCGGTATTTTCAAAGGTAGTAGAATTGCAATTCAGTGCTTTCGTGACCCATAGTCTCATTTCTTTTTTTCATTATTATTTCATTTCGTATCCCTTTTTTTTAAGCTGGTCCGGATGCTATACTCCTTGGAACTCGACGAACTTTTTGTGTGGGTTTACAAAAGTGCCAAATGCTATAAAAAAAAAAACCCCAGAATTTTTTTTGACCTAAAAGGGTGGTAGGTACTTACAAAAGTGCGTTTTTTTTATTTTTTATTTATTTTTTATTTTTTTTTTTTTTGAGTCTTTTGAGGTTTTTGGTTTTTTTTGCTTTTTTTGAACGTCTCCCGATTTCTTGATTTAGTTTATTGACAAAGAGGTGCTTTGAAGAGACTGTGGGGCTGAAAAAGAGGTGTGCTTTTTTGGGGAATTTATTTTCAGGAACATTGGGAATGGGTGTGTCCTATAACATCAAGAGACTGGTGCTTTTTATGAAATGTTTTCAGGAAATTTTATGTTTATGAAGAATCAATTCTGGATCCCGTGACACAAACTATACTAATTTCCCCCTTGACTCATTTTTTTGGTAATAGTCTGTTTTCTATTTGTACAAGTTTTGTGTGTGTGTGATTGTGTGTGTGTGTTGGGGTGTGGTGTGGGTGTGTGTGTGTTTTGTGGTGGTGTGCGTTTTTGGCGTGTGCGTGTGCGGGGTGGGTTTTGTTTTGTTGTGTTGTGTTTTTTTGTGTTGTGTTTTTGTTTGGTTTTGTTGGTTGTGTTGTGTTGTGTTGTGTGTGTGTTGTGTGTTGTGTGTGTGTGGTTTGGGGCGCGGGCTCACAAGGTGACGGTCTATTTTTTTTTTGTATATTTAGTTTGTTTTAGTTTGCAGTAACACGTCTTTTTTAACTGAAAGAGGGATGAAGGTTATAACTTCCAAACGTTAATACTTTCACAAAAATAATAATAAATAAAAAAAATCATGGAAAAGTGTTAAGGCGTATAAAAATAATTTTTACTGTCTGTGTCCAAAAATTTTTGTATAAGAAAGCTGG
>NW_023642263.1:7500-9952 GCF_015228065.2 Penaeus monodon | reverse complement strand
TTTCCTAATTTTTCGTTTTTCACTTTATTTTTTTTTTTTTATTACTATGGACACATTCCGATATCTCTTTTTTGTCATCATTATCATCATCTTTATCATCAATTTTTGTAAAATTAATATCTATCATTATTGCAATTATTTAATTAATTAATTTTTTTGCAATTATTGCAGTTATAATATATATTTTTACATCTATACTAATAACAACTACAATAATAATAGTAACAACAATAATGATAACAATAATAAAGTTTTTATAATAATTATTTATATCATTAATTTAATTAAAATCGTTATTACATTAATTATTATTATTATAATAATTATTTTTACAATTATACTACCAGTAAAAATAATAATAATGATAATAATAACAATAATAATATTAACATTAATATTATAACAATTAGTATTATTAAAATTATACTTATCATTATTGCTATTATTACAGTTATGATATATTATTTGGAAAAAATACTAATAATTCAATTAATAATAATAATAATAATATTAATAATAATAATAATAATAATAATAATAATAATAATAATAATAATAATAATAATAATAATAATAATTATAAAAATAATGATAATAGTAATAATATTAATAATCAGAAAATATTATCCAAATTCTCTTTATTCTCACTTTTATTATCATTATTGTCATGATTAATAGAATTCTGATAATTATTATCATCATTACCTTCATAATTTCGAGAATCATCAAATGAATGGAAAAACGTCATTTTGAAGTCTTGTCTCAAAAGGCTATATTTCGCTAGATTTTGCCGCATTTTCAACTTTTAATATTTTTTTCTTTTACCTTTTTTATATTCTATATGGACACAATTCCTGTTATTATCATCATTATTATCTCAATTTTCATCATTATTATCGTTATCATCATCATTATCATCACTATCATCATTATCATCATCATTATCATCATTATTGCAATTATTATCATATTATTGCGATTATTATTATTATTATTGATATTATTGCAGTTATAATATATATTTTTACATCTATACTAATAAAAACTACAATAATAAAAGTAATAACAATAATAATAACAATAACTTTTTTATAATAATTATTTATATCATTATTTTAATTAATATCGTTATTCCTGTAATTATTTCTGTTATAATAATTATTTTTGCAATTATACTACAAATAAAAATAATAATAATAATAATAATAATAATAATAAAAACAATAAAATTATAACGGTGATGACGTTGATAATAATATAATAATATCAATAATAATAATAATGATAATAATGATAATAATACTATAATTGTAATAATAATAATCATCATCAAATTTTATTCAAATTAACTTAATTCTCACTTTTATTATTTTATTGTCATGATTAATAGAATTCTCGTAGTTATATCATTATTACCCTAAAAAATTTCCCAGAATCATCAAATGAATGGAAAAACGTCTTTTTGGAGTCTACTCCCAAAAGGCTATATTTCACTAGATTTTGAAGCTTTTTCGACTTTCGGGTTTTTTTTTATTTTACCTTTTTTATATAATGGACACAATTCCTTTTTATTCATCATTATTATCTTTATTATCATATTATTATTGTTATCATCATCATTATCATCATTATTACAATTTTATCATTATTATTGCAATTATTGTAGTTATAATATTATTTTTTACATCTTTTTACTAATAACAACAAAAATAATAATAGTAATAACAATAATTAATAACAATAATAACGTTTTTATACTAATTATTTATTCCATTATTTAAATTAAATCGTTATTACTGTAGTTATTAGTTATAAAAATTTTATTTTTACAATTACTACCAGTTTTAAAAAAAATAATAAAGATATAATAAACAAAATAATATTTAATAAACAATATTATAACAATTAGTATTATTATAATTATACCTATTATTATTACTATTGCTAATATTACAGTTATGATAATTTTTTTGGCAATAATACTAATAATTAAAGTAATAATAATAATAATAATATTCATAATAATAATAATAATAATAATAATAATAATAATAATAATAATAATAATAATAATAATAATAATAATAATAATAATAATGATAATAATAATAATAATAATCATAATAATGATAATAAAAATGATAATAGTAATAATATCAATAATCATTAAATGTTATCCAAATCCCTTTATTCTCAATTTTTTCATCATTATTTTCATGATTAATAGTATTCTGGTAATTATTATCATTATTATCCTAATAATTGCCAGAACAATCAAATGAATGGAAAAAAGTCATTTTGGAGTCTACTCTCAAAAGGCTATATTTCGCTAGATTTTGCCGCTTTTTTGACTTTTGTGTTTTTTTTTTCTTTTACTTTTTTATTATATATGGACACAATTCCTGTTATTATCATCATTATTATCATGATTATCATCATTATTATCGTTATC
>NW_023642262.1:0-9952 GCF_015228065.2 Penaeus monodon | reverse complement strand
TTTGTAAAATATAAAATAAATAAATAAAAAAAAAATTATATATATATATATAATACAACATACAAAAATATATATATATATATATTTATATATATATATTATATATTATATATATTATATATATTATAAATAATACAATAAATATTTTTATTCATTTTGACTTAGGTTAGGAAATTTTGCTTTCCACAATTTGGCGAGCTCTGAGATCAAAACCTTCCCAGTAAATTTTGCTTTTAAAACCCTTGTTGAAAGATTTTTTCTTTGTATTGGTTTCCAAAGGGGTTTAGCACTTCTGAATAGGTTTTTGGAAAATTTTCTTGTGACCACACCGTGTATGAGGAGCATGTACACTGTGGTTATTTATGTTTTCCGTTTTTTTTTCACACACACCACACACCACACACACACCAAAAACACACCAATAATATGTTATATTATATTACATACAAAAAAAAATATTATATACAAATATTTATTTTTTTTTTTTTCTTTTTTTTTTTCTTTCAAGTCCCCTGTCCCAAAGGACGTAGTATGTGTAGTGTGGCCGCGGTGGGACGAGTGGTTAGACACGGACTCAAAAGTCACGACGGCAATCGAGGGTTCGAGTCCCCGGGCCGGGGCGCGTTTTTCCCTTGGGCAAAAAATTCACCTCGATTCCCTACCAGCCATTTGGGTAGCCAAGCCAGCCAAGTCGTGCGGTCCCACCCCGGATAAAAAGAGAGAATGTTTCCCAAAAAAAGGAAACCCCCGCACTCTCCGTGGAAAGGAAAAAGGGGGCCCACCCGTACTCACCCCAAGAGTATCACAACAAAAACTACAATTAAGTATCATCTCAATTAAGTGCAGCCCTGGATTTTTCCCCCCTTCGCCCCTCAACTCGTCTCGATAGCCGCCGTGGTCACGCAATGATAATAATAATAAAAATAATAATAAAAAAATAATGATAAAAGATAATGAGTGATGTTTTGAGATTTGGGGGAGGGTGATATGATGATGATATGATGAGATGATGATGATGATGAGATGATTTATGATGATGATAATAAAAATAATATGATGGATAATGATAACAAAAATAATAACAAAATTTAAAATTTTAAAATAAAAATGATAATAATAATAAAAATAAAATGATAATAATAATAATGTTTAGAGATGGATAAGAAACAGTAATAATAAAATAATAATAATAATAAATTTAAAAACAAAATAAAAATTTCAATAATAAAAAGAAAAAACCCGACCAAAAACAACAACAATAACATTTAAAAATGATGAAATAAAAAAAGTAATGATAATGATAACAATAATAATAAAATGTAAAAAAGTAATAAAAATAGTAATAAAATAGTGAGACAATGTGATGACAATAGTGATGATAATAGTAAAAAGAAATAGTGATGATTGTAGTGGATAAATTAAATCAGTAGTAGGTTCGAGAAAAAAAAAAAAACCGGGCGGGAAAGGCAATAGCAAACACCGCTTACATTTCCAAGAAAAATCATGGAAAGCCTATGATCGTCAAGGCCGCGGTGGGCCCAAAGGTTAGAGTATCGGACTCGAGACTGTCGCGGGGGCAAACTGAGTTCAGGGGTTCGAGCCCGGCCCGGGGCCCTTTTTCCTTGGGCAAGGGGTTCCCTCGATTGCACCTAGCCACTGTGCGGGCAACCCCCCCAATCAGTGCTGGTCCCAACCCCGGGTAAAAGAGAGGAAGATTACCTAAAGGGGAACACCGGCACTCTCCCCGGAAAAAGGAAAAGGGGCCCTACCAGTACTCACTCCAAGAGCAAACAACTGAAAAAAAGAAAAAAAAAAAAAAAAACTAAAATTCAGCTGGAACACGGCGGCCAGACATGAACTACCCCTTTAAAAAAAGAAGAAGAAGTAAGTTAAAGATGTTTTGTTTTGGGAGCGTGTTACCCAAACTACAGGAATGTACTGTGGGTTTGGCGTATTTGAGGGTGATCTTGGGGGTTTGAAAAGGGGCCCGAGTCACAATAAAAAAGAACAATAAAAAACACCACTGGCTGGCTAAAAAAGGAACAAAAAAGAGCATCCATATTAACATTTTTTACACACAAAAACTTTCGGACATAACCCAAAACAAAAGACAACACACGATACATTATTGGAACAGAGGCAACCCACCACAGCACGAGAAGCCCCCCAGTCAGCCACTAAAAACCCAAACGGTCGTCACCCAAAATAAAAAAGCCCCTCCCCCCCGACCCACCTGGGTTTACCTTTTTTATGGTGGCTTCCCGGTTTGGGGACGTTTTTTTCCCCCCCAATGCATTCATTTATTTTTTAAACAGGGGAAAGGTGGGTTTAAAACAATTTAAAAAAACATAAAATTAAAAAAAATGATAAAATATACAGAAATGGGCACAAAAATAAATTTAAAAAACAGGGGAAAAAACGAAAAAGAGAAAAAAAGGGATCCGTGAGGGAAAGGGAAAAAACAAAGAGAAAAACAGAAGAAACAAAACTAAGGGAATTGCGAAGAAAAAGGCAAAATAAGGCAAGGTAGTATGGAATATAAGGTAATAGTGTATAAGTAGGTTACTCGTAGAAAGGTGTAGTGTATAATGATCAGGGCCCAAAGGGAAAGGTAAGTCAGGAATAAAAAAACATGATTACCTTATAAAAAAAAAAAAAAAAAAATAAAAAATAAAAATAAAAACAGCAAAAGCCCCGTCATCTTGCAGGGCAAAGGGGGCCAGAGTTCTATAAGATTGTAGCGTCAGGGGAACAGGGCCCGGAAGCCCGCGGGGGACCCCTGATGTCAGGGGAAATTCAACAATGATATATAAAAAAGATAAAAGTGATGATAAAAGTGATGAAATAGTGATGATAATGAAAAGATAATGAAATAAAAGATAAAAATAACATAAAGAAACGATAACGATAAAATATAATGATAATTTAACGATAACGAAAATACGATAACGATAAAAATAACAAAAAACAATAATAACAACAATAATGATAATAATATAACAGAAATGATAATAATAAAAAATAATATAACATAATAACAATAAAAAGATAATAAGAAAATGATAATGATATTATAATATATCCTGGCGAATCATTCTTTGGGAAATTTTCAAAAACAACAATACCAAGTCGGCCCTTATTGCGTTGTTGTTTGTCACTATTGTTGATGTTATTGCCAACGCGGAAAAACGCTATCTTTCTGAGGCGGTAACAAGTCTTTTGGCCCAAACATATTTTTTACCCCCGTATTACGCCTGTTGCTGCCCCTCGCATAGCTCCCGACCCGAGTAAACCTCTGACCTCAAGGGGGGGGACGTTTTTCCCCCTTGGAGAACACCCCTAACCCCAAACACGACCAGAGTCAAAAAAACCCTTTTAATTTCCCCCGGGCTAAAAAAGGTTTCCTCTGGTCGATCCTCGTTTTCGACGCGCAATCAGAGACGCTGCCGATGCCGCCACTAAAACCCAATTTTTAGCAAACGGGTTTTATTTTTCCCAATCGAATGAACACACGCGACCCCCCCCAATTAAATATTAGTTTAGATACCCCTATTTCATTATTTAGATAGGTCAATTTTTTCAAAAAAAAAGGGCAAAGGGGAGAATAATTTTCAGACCCGAAACAATTTTCGTTTTGGGGGTTCTATCTTAAACCTAGGTAATTTACCTTTGCTGTATTTTTTAATCCCTTTTTTTCTTTTTTCTTCGTTATTTTACCTCATTTCATTGTCTTTTTAGCAAATTCTTTTCAACATTGTCATTGTGCTTGTCCTTGTGATACGAGGATCCTTTTTGGGGTTGTTTCTTTTATACTTTTCTCAAAAAAAAAACAAGATCTATCTTTCGGGTGCAATACAAATTTGACGTTAAAATCTAACTCAGATTCCCCCCACATTTTCCCTTGAAAAAATATAAATTAGTTTCCCTCTTTATATTCAAAAAAACGTTAATTTCTGATGCTGTCAAAGAAAGCAAAATTTTTTTAGGGGAAAACATTTTAATTTCGCTACATTTCTCCGTTGAATTAAGAAACTATAAAAAGAGAGAGAGAGAAAATAGAGAGTAATTTTCCTTTTTTTTTTTTTCCAATTTCTCTTGTTCCGGTCTTACTATTTTTTTTAATTTTTCTTTCGATCCCGCTCTCTTTTTTAAAATTTTTTTTTATTTTATTCTCTTTCCCCTTTTTTTCTTTCTTCTATCTTCTCCATATTTTTATCTACTGTTTTCTTAGTACTTATTTCAAATCTTTAGAGAGAGAGGAAAGAGAGGGGGGAGGGGGGGAGGAGGGGGGGAAAAGGGGGGGAGGGGAGAGAGGGGAGAGGGGAAGGGGAAGAGAAGAGAGAGAGAGAGAGAGGAGAGGAGAGAGAGAGAGAGGAGAGAGAGAGAGAGAAGAAGAGAGAGGGAGAGAGAGAGGGGGAGAGAGAGAGAGAGGGAGAGAGGGGAGAGAGAGAAGGAGGTTATCCCTGGGGGGTTTGGGGGGTGATCGGTGAGACGATTGGTCAGTCGTGACCGCTTGCACCCAGTTCCCCCTGCGATGCAGAACCCCGGGGGTCGAGCTGAGGGGGGGTTTCAGATTCTTGGGCCCCAGTACCCCGATATTGACGTAACCCTTCCAGGATCTGAACCGGAATTGGCCGCTCAAAAATTTTCCACCAGTTCTTTATAACGAGAGGAAAAGGGGGTATGGGGTTCCAACCTTTCCCCAAAGTCAAAGGTTTAGGTTATCTGCTCGAGGAAAATGGGTACCCCCAAGGGGGGTGCCCCCCTAACGGAAGCCGCCTTGCCGCGGTGGGGGGGCTTGAGGTCCCAATGATTGGGGAGCCGGGCCAGAGGGGTACCCATACTGGGGGGTCACCAGTGGGGATGAGACAAAATGGCTTCCCGTGCCCCAAGGCCTAGAGAGGGGATGGGCACCCCACCCCCGGTTCATCTCATCTGGACCGGGAGAACTCTCCCACGTGTGTTTGCCGTGCGGGCATCCCGTATTACCGGGCAGGAGTCCTGGAGGTTGAGCGAGCTGCAGCGCGCCCTGCAGCTAGCAACACCTCTTGGTCCTTTTTTTGGTTTGAATGGTGCTTGATCAAGGCCCCCAAGCAATCGGGTGGGAAAAATGGTAGGGTCAAGCAATCATTCAGCGGCGCGAATAGGTACCGCGACTGCCATCAGTACGTAACAGTGGGGGGTATATTTCCCCATTACCCCGTGGGGTGTTGGGAGATTTTGAGCCCCAAAATATAGTTCCCCCCTTGGACTCCATGGTGGGTGGGGGGTGAGGAAATGAAGAACTATAATTTGTATGAGTACTACAAATTTACAAAGATCTAGCTCTCTCCCTGACGACTTACGCAATCCCCCGACCATTCCCTCTGGAACATCACATGTTGTCCCTCTGGAGCCTTTCCAGCTTCCAAAGGGCTAGAATGGGAATCGTAATGGTTCCCGGGCTCCCAAACCAGGTAAGAAGGGGAAAAGTCCTCCTCAATCCACTAAGGAAATCTTACCTGGTAAATATGAAAACATTTCATATAGTAAGTACCTAGTAGTGAAGACCATTGATGGTGTATCAATCATGGATTTGATATTTTGAAGTACATAGGAAAATAATGGAGGTATGTCAAACGTGATCCTCGCTAAACCCCACAGTGAGATATGAAATATCCCGGGGCCTCAAGTTTCATGTTTCCTCACAAAACCTTCAATCAGTGTAAGGGAATTGTCTTTTCCCGAGCCCTGAGAGGTTTATTCTGAGGAGAAACTGTTAGAGGAACTGGGAAGAATTTTAATGTAGTGGCAGTAAAACGTTTTAAGAAGAAAGTTGAGGGTTTTTGGAACAGTCTACACCAGCTCTCCTTCTAACTTTTATACGTTGGTCCTTCCAGAATCAGTTAAGTTGGCATGGTACCACCTCAAGGTAAAGCCATATGTGCCCAACCCTATGCGGTGCTGTCCACTTGCCTGGTTATGGGCATGGGGCAACTCTTGCCGTTTTAAGGAAAATGGACAACCAAGAATATGTGTAAAGTGTGGTACAACAGGTCATCAAGAAGATGACAACTGTCCAGGTCCATCATGCTGTTACCACTGCAAGGAAGCTCATGAGCTTCTTCAAAGCAGTGTAAAGGTACTATTTGAAAAAGAAGTATTGATAATAAGGAGCAAGGAGAAAGTTAGTTTCCAGAGGCAAAGCGATGTGCCCGTGTGCTATTTGCACAGCCAGGTAAATCCTTTGCTTCAGTTCTGGCCCATCCTCCTTCCCACCAACCCTTGCCTTCCAATGCTTCTTACATCACACACTCTGCCACTTATTTTAAACCTCAGTCCCCAATTGCTAAAAACTGCCTCTGGTGAATTCCACCAGAAACGGAGTAGGAGTGAGGGGTCTATTGAGGAGACTCCTCCCCCCAAAAGTAAGGTCTTTGGAGCCATCGGGTTGAGGCCCCAGAGGCCTAAAATGGTGACAGCCCAGCGCCCCCATATCCACAGGGGCCCCCGCTGTAGGCAGAATGCCCTGAAGAAAAAGGCTCGGGTTTGCCATTTGCCCAGGCAAAGGAAATCCTGAGTCTGTTCAAAAGACTCATTTAAAGGGTGGGGTCTTTGGAGCCGTCAGGAAGGGCCCCAAAGGGGTCTCAACGGTGACAGCTCCAGCTGCCACCACATCCACAGGGGCCTCTGCTGCTAGGCAGAAGGCCCCTGAAGCAAAGGCTCAGGTCCGTTCCTTGCCCAGGCAAAGAAATCCTGAGCCTGTCAAAAGGAAGCCTGTGGAAACTAGTTCCACGAGTAAACAACCCCTAAAAAAAGACTCTCCAAGATCCTGGAAAAGGACAGCCTAAAGGTTAGGGCAAACCTTGACCACAGGTGCTGCCAAACACCTTATGAAAAAAAATAGTTTAAAGAACTGGATACACTAATCCAATGGAACTGTCAGGGAATTCATGCAAAATGGGAAGAACTGCAACATCTGATAGCTTCATATAACCCAGTTTGTGTATGCCTACAAGAGATTATGACCAGGGAAAATCATCGATTTCCTGAGAGGATTCCAAATTCAAGCCCATTATGGGACTTTTGACAATGGACCCCATGGAGGAGTGCAGTAAGGGTTTACGTCAGGATATTCCTTCCAGGCCACCCACCTGCAGACAACACTGCAGGTGAAGGGTGTGAGAATAGGCTTGACAGACCGTACACTGTTGCATCTATCTACCTTCCTCCACATAATCTCAACATAAATGATTTGGAAGATCACTTGGGCAGTTGCCACATCCATTTCTACTTTGGGAGATTTTCAATGGTCGGCACACCTCTGGGGAGACACTTTGTGCAACCCTCGAGGAAGGGCCTTGGAGTCCTTTCTCCTAAGAGTAGATACAGTTTTATTGGACAGTGGGGCATCCCACACATTTTCCCAAAATTTAAACTGGGACATTCTCAATATAGACCTGTCCCAAATTTTCTCACCTGATCACAGATGAATTTCACTTGGCAGGTTATGGAAGACTTACATGGAAGCGACCATTTTCCAATACTTTTGGTGGGAAGTGAATGGTATTCCAGCCAATGGAGTGCAGAGATGGCGACTTGAACATGCGGACTGGGAATCTTTTTAGATCACTGCAGCATTGAATGGATCTGTGAATGATTTCTAGTGTGTTCAAGATGTTGTTAATCACTTCACATCACGAATTCACCTTGCAGCAGAAGCATCCATTCCCAAAAGTAGCGGGCATTACCGTCGACCTCCGGTACCATGGTGGTCTGATGAATGCCAACAAGCTATCAGAGCAAGAAAAGCTGCATTAAGGCAGTTGAAACGATGCCCCAGTAACCTTGATGCATTACAAAAAGACCTGAGCCAAGGCCAGGCGAGTGCTAAAGGAGGCCAGACGGACGTCATGGAGACAGTATGTCTCCTTGATTAACTCTGGGACCCCTTAGCATGGGTATGGGACAAGGTGCGTAAGATTGCTGGAAAAAAGCACAAACACTGTCACCACCTGCTTTGAAGATTGATGGCATAATCATCACAGATAAAAAAGATGTTGCAAATGAGCTAGCTAAATCCATGGCAGAGATCTCCTCTGGAGCATCTTACACTGCCCGATTCTCCACTCTTCGGGCTGAACAGAAAAAGACACCCAGTGTCGTCTTCAGTAGAATGCAGCAGAACTTCCATACAACTTGCCATTTTGCGCAAGGATGGACTCTGCTTTGCAGCTCTGCCGTAAGGGCTGCCCAGGAAGTGACGATATTCCATACTAAATGATATCTCACTTACCAGAGAGATCCCAGAAGTTTTTGTTGGACCTATTCAATAGGATATATAGGGAGGGTACAGTGCCATCCACATGGAAAGAGTCTATAATCATTCCTGTCCCTAAAACCCTGGGAAGGATGCTACCACACCAGGAAATTACAGACCAATTTCCCTCACCAATTGCATCTGCAAGCTGATGGAGAAAATGGTCAACTTCAGGTTGACATGGCTGCTAGAAAAGGAAAACGTGCTGACTCCATATCAATATGGGTTTAGAAGATTGAGATCGACTACAGATGCACGTGAAGGATGAAACTGCTATTTCAGAATTCCTTCGCACAGCGACGTCACAGTTAGCCCGTCTTCTTTGACCTTGAAAGCCTATGATACTACTTGGAAAACGTGGCATACTCAAGAAGTTGTATGACATTGGTTTAAAGAGGAGCATTACCTACCTTTATACCCAAAAAATTCCTTGCTAACAGGAAAATTTAGAGTTCAGGTGGGAAACAGTTTCTCTAACCCGGAAGATCAGCTGGAAGTGGTCCCACAAGGGAGTGTCTTAAGTGTGACCCTGTTTGCCATTGCTATAAATGACATTGTAAAGGTTGTTCCCAAATTCTGTCTCATTTATCTGTATGGGATGACTTACACTGTACTGCTCAGGAGGAAGCTTACAGGATGTGCAAAGAACATACAGGCTGCCAATAAATCAGGTTGTACAGTGGACAACATATCATGGGTTCAAATTTTCCCCAAGCAAGACCATGGCTATGCATTTCCACAAACGAGGAAAATTCCATCCTTCCCTCTATTTTGGGAGCAAACCCCCTGCAATTTGTCCAAGAGGTGAAGTACTTGGGTCTAATTTTTTTACTCAAGGCTTACATGGATGCCTCACATCAAACAGTTGAAAGTAAAGGCTACAAAAAACACTTAGTATTTGCGGGTTCTTTTACATCTATCTTGGGTGGAGACCGCACCAACGCTTCTGCTGCTTTACGAGCGCTTATTCGTAGTAAGCTTGATTATGGATGTGAAGCTTATTCATCTGCAACTCCCACTGTTCTACGGATTTTTAGGGCTCGGTTCATAATGAAGCTCTCAGAATCTGTACTGGGCTTTTAGGTCTTCAACTGTGGAGTCCCTGTATGCTGAGAGTGGAGGAAAACCCCCTCTTTCATTTCACCGAGAATACATGAACTGATTTACAACAGACTACAAAGGATTCCAGGATCTCCTACATCCAGATTGGGTTTTTAACCCCCTTGAGTGTAATGAGCATAAGTCATGAAGTAAGAATGACCCAAAAATTCGTCTGTGACCACCCTTGTATACCTCAATTACTTGGTCTTTACTCATATGTTAATTATGTATACCTCATTTAAATTTGTCTTTAGCTGGGAAGATAATTAGTACTTAAATAATTATTTAGAAAGATGATACTTTATTTTACTATTTTTGTATCAGGTGCTATATACGTTTACATTATTATACTAAGATAAAGAAACAGTGTAAATATGCGAGTCTACTCTACAAAGTTTAGTTTTCTTTGTTCCCCCCACAAGGGATTCTCTTAATTAGAGGGTACGCAGTTATATTTCACTGTTGCTTATTATATTAAGGTTATATAATGGATATTTTAATGAAGAAAAAATATGTATTCATTTTGTTTTGGAGAAATTTATTAAGTTCCGG
>NW_023642261.1:2500-9952 GCF_015228065.2 Penaeus monodon | reverse complement strand
AGGACAAATAATCAGCCCCGGAAAGTTCCGGCTACCTGGGAGACTCTACTATTCTCCCGCAGACAATCAATTTCAGAAAAAAAAAAGTTAATATGTGGTTTATATATAAAAGGGAAAATATTTTTACAATAAATCAGAACTGTAATAGCCCAATCCACTGTTTCAACTTAATTGTATTACAACAGAATACCATTTAGAACTCAAACTAGAATGCTGATAGGCACAAATGGCATAACATAAAACAACATTTTAAAAATCCAAAACTTTCTCTTTCCTAATTCTAAACGACCAACAACAGTGACCCTTTGTATTTTTGCGGAAGGACACATCTCTATGTTTCTCCGTCGACGAGAAACTCCACACACAAAATGAGAATCATGTTAATTTTTTTGCGCCATACGTCACGAACAAAATGCGGAACAAGGTTCACTTCTATGTCAAATGGCTTTATGAAAAGTGTGTTGATGTTTTAGGTTTTCAAATCGAATCCCAAATCTAACCCATTTAGAAGCAATACCTTTAATGTACGTCGAGAGCAGAATATCCGTTTGTGAGCGAGCTGGACACACCTGTGTTTACAACAGGTGTTAGCGAGCCCCTTTATCCGGACTGTGTTCCATTCTTTATATATAAGCTTGTAATTTACACCCCCTGAGCAAAGGGTGGTCGGCGGCGTCCCAACATACGCGCGGAGATAATCTTTTTACAATAAGGTGCAACCTGAGGTTCGTAAGCTTTTTGGGTTTTTTTCTCATATATATATATATTAATATAATATATAATTATAATATATATAATTATAATATATATATTATATCAATATATATTATTATATATATAAAATTATATATATATATATATATATATATATTGGTGTGTGTGTGTTGTGTGTGTGTGTGTGTGGTGTGTGTGTGTGTGTGTGAGGTGTGTGTGTGGGGTGTGTGTGTGGGGTGTGTGTGTGTGTGTTTGGGATATATATATATATATATATATATATATATATATATATATTATATTATTATATATGCATAATACATACTACATACATACATAACTCATACATACATACATACATTACATACATACATACATACATACATACATACATACATACATGCATAAAACATCTACATACATAATACATACATACATACATACATAAATACATACATACATACATACATACATACCAATCTATATACATATATACATATATACATACATACATAAATACATACACACCACACACACAACCACACAACACACACACACCACACCGACACACACCACACACACACCACATACACACACCACACACATATATATATATGTATATATATATATAATATATATATATATATATATTTTATATATAATATATATTTATATATATATATATATATATATATTTTAATATTATATTATATATTATAATATTAATTATATATAATATTATATTATAAATATACGCAGTGCGTGTGTGTGTGCATATACATTTCGTAAAAAAAAACGTTTAAGTGGAAACAGTTCCATTTATCGCCACCGCCTTTCCCGGAAGGCCCAAAGCCAGCTCTCCCGCAGCCGCCCTGCCCGGCCGCCGATCCGTTTGTACCGAAGGCGAGGCCCCCCCCCCCCCCCCCCCCTGCTTTCGCTCGCCGCGGGAAACGTGCCACGCGCTTCGCATTCCCTCTCTCTTCTGTGTTTTACCCCTTCCCCTTCGCTCGCATATCTAAGCTTTATATTATTCCCCGGCCCCCCATTCGCGCAACCGGGGTCCCCGTGTGACTGTGAAAACCAAAGTGGGTGCGTGTGGGTTACCTGCTTTGAAAGGTTTCATTTTACCATCCTACCCCATCGTTAATCGCTTGAGCAACTGAATGGTTAGCATGAAATATCTGGCATTAGTGGCTCATTAGTATTGTCTCTGTTTTGGGCATTTCAGTGACCAGGAAAACTGGCATCCGAATCAGATGTAGTAAAAAACCAAACCTTACCTAACCTTTACGATTTTCTGTACCCCGTTTGGTTCATAATTCTGATTCTAATTTTTGGGTTTAAAGAAAAATTTAGGGGTTTTCGTAGGTTAAAAAAAAAAAATATATTTATTTAGTTTAAAGATGAGGGTTTGGTTTCATCATCCTGTTGATTTGTATGCAAAAAAAAACAATAATTCACTATTTTAAGGACGTTTTTTCTTCAAAATTTCTCCCTGTTCTGGTGTAATAATAGAAAATCAACAATATTATCTTAGACCCCTTTTGGGTTTCATAGCCCTTTTGGTTATATAATATATATTATATAAAAATATATATAAAAATATATAAATATATATATATATATAATATTTATATAGCTATATATATAATACGTTTTGGGGTAAAGAACACTACACCCGGGAAGGACAAGAGCCCCGTTATAAAATGGTGCCAGAATCCCGCTTCTTTTTAATAACCAGATAGTGAGTTGATGCTGCTTTCTGCGGTGTTTATTGTGAATTGTTGCTTGCTTTAAAACACACGGGAATAAGATGACGATCAAAAGAAATTCTGTCCAAGACGGGGATAACAAAATTTTGGGCTGCCCCACATACAAAAAGAATGCCGAAGTAATGGGTTTTGCCGGGCCCCCTTGACCTTATGAGTTTTTTTCAGTGAAAAAAATCATTCTAAAAAAAAAAAAATAAACGTTTTTTTTTTTTGATAAAAAAAAAACAGTATGACGATAATAATAATTAATTTTTAAATAATGAAAATAGGAAATTAAAATGTAAATAATAAAAGCGATAAGATAATGAAAATAAGATGTAGATGACAAAGATAATGTAAATAAGAAAAAATAATGATAATGATAACAGTCTAAAACAAAATTTTTTAAGGCGAGAGAAAAGAGGAAAAAAATGTTCACGGGGCAACAACAATAACAGTGCCCCAAAAAAAAAAAAAGGATAGTAACAATGGTAATAACAGTTTAATGGATAATGGGGGGAGTAAAGATGAAAATAAAAAAAAAGCAATATTTAAAAGCACATGAAAAAATCTATTAACAGACTGTGTGTGTGTGGTGTGTGTGTGTGTGTGTGGGTGGTGTGGTGTGGTGTGTGTGTGTGTGTGGGTTTGTGTGGTGTGCATATATATTATAATATTATATATATATATATATTAATATATTATATATATAATATATATAATAATATATATTTTATTATGTATATATATATATATATATATAATATACTTATAATTTTATTATAAAAACATATATATTATTAATATTATATATATTTAAATTTTAATATAAAATATATATATATTATATATATATATATTATATATATAAAATGCACACACACAACAACACCCCCACAAACACAACCAAAACAACACACACACCACCCCACACCACACCCCACCAAACCCCAACCCAAGTCTATTAGATAGATATTTCATGTGCTCTTTTAAATTTCTGTTTTTTTTTTCATCATTTCTGCCCCTTAAATTATAACTGTTATTACCATTGTTAACTATAAAACCCTTTTCTTTTTTGTCCTTTTATTTTTTGTCGGGGAAAAATATTTTTTTTTCTCTTTTCTCTGCTTTTAAAGTATCATTGTTTTTTACGAGTATCATATCATTTTATATTATTTACATTATCATTGTCATCTAATCATTATTTGCTTTCATTTTTCGTCATCTTTATTTTTACATTATAATTATCACTATTTTCATTTTTTACATTTTTTTATTATTTTCGTCAGTACGTTTTGTTTTTATCAACAAAACAAAAACGTTTTATTTTTATTTTTAGAATGATTTTTTCACTGAAAATAACATCAGTATGGGTCAAGGGCCCTGGCATCCCCATTACTTTGGCTTTTTGCTTAGTATGTAGGTAGCCTAATCTCGTATTTGCCCCGTCTATGGACAAATTCTTAGCGTCATCTTATTCTGTGTTTTTTAATGCAAGCAAAAATTCACAATAAACCCCGACAGAAAGCAGCACAACTCACTTTCTGGTTATTTAAAAGAACGACGGGATTCGGGAGGGGAACCATTCATAGTAAACGGTGATCTTGTTTCCGGGTTTTAGTGTCTTTCCCCCCATAAACGTATTATATATATAGACTATTTTAAAAATATAATTTTATAATATATTTTTATATTATATATTTATTTAAATATATAAAAATATATTATATAACCAAAAGGGCTATAACCAAAACGGTTTTTTATAATATTATGTACTGTTTTTCATTAACACCAGAACAGGCAGAAATTTGAAGAAACAGGTCCTTAAACTAGTGAATATTTTGTTTTTTAGCTTTACGAAATCAACGGTGATAAAAACAAAAACATCTTTAAAACTAGTAAAATATTGTTTTTTTTAACCTACGAAACCACTAGAATTTTCTTTAACCAAAAATTTATGAATCAAAATTTAGGAAAAAAAACGGGTAAGAAAAATCGAAAGGGTTAGGTAGGTTAGGTTACAACATACATCTGTTTCAGGAATCCCATTCCCTGGTCACTAAAATGAAAAATCAGAGACGAATATTAATGACCCCCTAAGCTAGATATTTAATGCAACCAGTCAGTTGCTCAGAGCAGTTTTAACGATGGGGAGGATGGTATGTAAAACCTTTCAATGGGGGTAACCCACACGCACCCATTTGGGTTTTTAACACAGGTACACGGGGGACACCGGTGCGCGAAGGGGAAAAGCCGGGAATAATAATAATGCTTAGATATGCGAGCGAAGGGGGAAAGGAGTAAAAACAGAAGAGAGAGGGGAAGCGAAGGCGCGTGGCACTTTTCCCGACGGCGGCGAAAGAGGGGGGGGGGGGGGGGGGGGGGGGGCCCTCGCCTTCGGTAAAAACGGATCGGCGGCCGGGCGGGGGGCGGCTGCAGGAGGGGCTGGTTTTTGGGCCTTCCGGGGAAAGGGGGGGGGTGGCTAAATAAAAACTTTTTTCCATTTTAAAAGTTTTATTTACGTATTAAGCACACACACACGCATGCGATAATATATATATATTATATATATATTATATATATATATATATATATATTATATATATATTATATATATATATATATATATAAAAAATAAATTTTATATATATAAAATATATATTATTTATTATATATATATATATACATATATTTATGTGTGTGGTGTTTGTGTATGTGTGTGTGTGTGGTGGTTTTTTTGGGTTTTGTGGTGTGTGTGGGGTGTGTGTGTGTGGGGTTTTTGTTTTATGTATTATGTATGTTGTATGTATGTAGTATGTATGTAGATGTATGATGTATGTATGTAGTATGTATGTAGTTGTATGATTAGTATGTGTAGTATGCATGTTTTTAGTTGTAGTATTATGATGTATGTATGTATGTATGTTGTATGTATGTATGTATGTATGTAGTATGTATGTATGTATGATAAAATATATATATATATATTATATATAATAATTTTATAAAATATATATACAAAACACAAACACACCACACCACACACACAACACACACACCCACACACCACACACACACCCCCACACAAAACACAACACAACCCCCACACAATATATATATTATAATATATAATATATATATATATAATAAAATATATTAATGTATATATATATATTATATTTTAATAATATATATAATATTATATATATTATATAATAAAATATATATATGAGAAAAAAAACCCACAAAGTTACGAACCTCAGCTTTTGCACCTTATTGTAAAAAGATTATTTTCCGCGCTTTTATGTTGGGACACCCCGCCGACCACCCTTTGCTCAGGGGTGTAAATTACAAGTTATATATAAGAAGGAAAACACAGTCCGGATAAGGGGGACGTCGCTAAACACCTGTTGAAAAAACACAGGTGTGCAAGCTCGCTCAAAAAAGGATATTCTGCTCTGGGGTACTTTAAAGGTTTTGCTTCAAAGGGTTAGTTTTGGGGATTGATTTGAAAACCAAAAAACTCAACACACTTTCAAAAGCCTTTTGACATAAAGTAAACCCTTTTTTTCCGTTTTTGTTGTGAAGTTGGCGCAAAAAATTTAAACATGATTTCTTTTTGGGGTGGGAGTTTCTCGTCGACGGAGGAAAAGAGAGGAAAAAGAAAATGGGGAATGTGTCATTCCGCAAACATACAAGGGTCACGTGTTGGTCTTTTTGGAATTAGGAAAGAAAAAATTTTTGGATTTTTAAAATTTTTTTTTTTATGTTTCCATTTGTGCCTATCAGCATTCTATTTTGAGTTCAAAAATGGTATTCGTTGTAATCAATTAAGTTAAAAACATGGATTGTCTATTACATTCGATTTTTTGTAAAAATATTTCTTTTAATATACCCCACATATTAACTGTTTTTTTTTGAAATTGTTTGGGTCTGCGTTAGAATATAGAGTTCCTCCAGGTATGCCAGGAACTTTCCGTTGATATAGTCCAGGATCAAACATGATTCGTTTCTGTTAAATTTAAAATTCCCGATTTTTTTTGTTTGTCATTAGGTTTCATGTCATAAAAAAAAGCCCTTAGCGTATACCCAATAGTTTCGAATTTTCCGTTCCACAAAAAAAAAAAAAAAAAAAAAAAAAAAAAAACGATTATTTTTTTGCGATGCCCGCGCCCTGCAGTTTCCCCAAAAGGCAGGGCCGAGGGTTTTTTTGATCGTCCAACTGCCAATTAGAGCAAAAACGAGGCAATTTCCCGCTAACGACAACGGGGCCCAGGTGACCAGAGGGCCCACAGGGTCAACCGCCCCGGGAGGCAAGGGGGGGCCCCACTTCGTCAGCAGGACCCCAAGGGACCCCAAGCCAAAAGTTCCATCAGTCTTCCTGGCAGCCGAGACTTTTACATCCCCTTTGTTTTTCGTGTGGCTTTGGTTGGGGCTGCTTGTAATCACCCCCGGCCCGCTTCAAGGGGCCAGGTACCATCGGGGGGGAAATTTTTATTTGGCGAAAAAAAAATTCCTTGTCCCCATTTCCCCGTGGAAAGCCGAAATTTATAGCCATGGTATACAATTATACAACAAAAAATGAACAAGACTTTTCATCCCCCAACCTCCTTCCTTCTCTTGCCAAGCTTTTTTTTTTTTGGCTCAATCTGCCAACAGATCCCCAAATACAAAAAATTTCCCCCTCCCCCCTTCCCCCCCTCCTGGGAATTGCAAATCATGGCGTCCCCTGGGGGGAAAAAGGAGAAGGAAAAAAGTGTGTTATCCTGTGACGCCTGGGTATCTTTCCTTGCAGCCGAGCTTTTTTTACTCTTTTGTTTATATCGCTTGAGAAACAAAAAATAAAAAAAAAAGGGGGGAGGCTGGGGGTTTTCGTACCAAAAATAGACTTTTTTATTGGGGGACCGTTGTACGTAGGGGGAGAGGGAAGCTTAAAAGGAAAAGAATGTACGGCAGTTTTCGTGGAGCTTTGAAATGGCATCGGATG
>NW_023642260.1:0-9952 GCF_015228065.2 Penaeus monodon | reverse complement strand
ATTTTTTTTTTTTTCCCCTGTAGGGAAGGTCAAAAAAACCGCCAAGGGTTTCGTAGAGAATCGCACTGCACAAGTGTTAGCACGCCGAACCGCGTTGTTTAGGAAAGTATCAATCAGGTAAGGTGGCACTGCCAATAAACTCTAAAGCTGAATTGAGAGAGCATATGTCCACAGGGGACTGAATAGTTGTAAAAAAGTATATATATAAAATTATATATATATATTTTATAAAATATATATTACATAAATATATATATTAAATATAGATATATATCATCATGTGTGTGTCGGTGTGTGTGTTTATATGTATGTGTATGTATGTGTATATATATATATATATATTTTTTTATATACAAATATACATACATATATATGTACACATACTTATATGTATGTATGTGTGTGTGTGTGAGTTGTGTGTGTGTGTGTGTGTGTGTGTGTGTGTGTGTGTGTGTGTGTGTGTGTGTGTGTGTGTGTGTGTGGTGTGTGTATGTGTGTGCCTGTGTGTGTATATGTATATTGTGTATATATGCATATATATATATATTTTATTTTATCATATATATAATATATATATATATATATATATATATATTTATATGTGTGTGGGTGTGTGCGCGCGCGCGCGTGTGTGTGTGTGTGTGTGTGTGTGTGTTTTGTGTGTTGTGTGTGTGTGTGTGTGTGTGTGTGTGTGTGTGTGTGTGGTGGTGTGTGGGGTGGTGGGTGGGGGTGTGTGAAATATATATATATATATATATATATATATATAATATTATTTATATTATATAAAATATATATATATTATATATATGTGCGTGTGTGTGTTTTGTGTTTGGTGTGTGTGTGTATGTGTTCTACATTATATATATATATAATATATATATATATATATATATATATATTATATATATATAAAATATATACATGCATATATATATATACTATATATTTTATATATATATTATAATTATATATATAATATAATATATAAAATATTTATATAACATGCATATATATATAATATATATTATATACTATATATATATATATATATATATATATATAATTATATATGTTGTGTGTGTGTGTGTGTGTGTGTGTGTGTTTTGTGTGTGTTTTGTGTGTGTGTGTATGTACTAATTTATATATATTATATATATATATTTTAAAATATATATATTATAATATGTATGTATATATATATAAGGGAGAGAGAGGGGGGGTGGGAGGGAGGTGTGTGTGTGTATGTGTATGCATACACACCCCACACCCCGCACACACACCACACACCCCACACCCCACAACACACACACACAACACCACACACACACCAACCCCCAACATCATCATACATTTATTATATATATAATATATATAATATTATAATATAATATATATATATATAATATAATAATATATTTTATTAAATGTTAAAAAGTATTCTAAATGCTAATGCAAAAAAAGGGTAAGGTCTCATACTCCCAGCAAAAAAAAACGACGTAAAAAGGTGATCATCCCCGTAGAAAAACGCAAACCAGTTCAGGGAAAAAAAGGAAAAAGACGAAGGGAAAAAAACCACAAGTCATTTTCAGGTGGAGGCGGTGGAAAAAAAAAAAAAACATTTTATAGATTTAAGGTTACGCGGGTGGAAGGGAAGTTAGTATGCTATTCATATCTGTCTATCTGTCTATGTCTTCTACCTATCTGCTTTACACAATACACCACTCACTGCTCACTAACCATCACCACACACACACAACCCCCACACACCCACACACACCCACCAAAACCCCCAAACCCCCCACCACAACACACAAAATTATATATATATTAATTTTATAATTATATATAAAATATATATATATATATATATATATATAATTTTATAATAATTCTTCGCTTTGGTGCTCCGTCCCAGGGAAAGGTTATCTCATATAATTTCCCTTCTGGAAAATTTTTACACGAACTGCCAAGGGTAAAAAGTAATCCAAAAGCATGTATATACATCTTGGGGGTGGTTTTGTGTGGGTTGTGTGGGTTGTGTGGGTTGTTTTGTGTGTGGGTTTTGCTCCTTGGCCGAGATATTAACCCCTGGCCTTGATCAGGAAAAAAGCGATGCAGATGGGTTTTAAGCCCCTGTCCTCGTCCGTCAGATCGTGGTCGAACACCGTGTGTAGAAGAAAAGCTAACCAAGGGGAAAACGATGGAAAAACCCCTCTGGCCCCCATTTCCCTTTCGCGTGTATGAAAATGTCACAGAATGATGAAAAAAAATTATGGTCAAACCCTTTCCTCGGACGGAGCACCAAAGACGAAGATTATATATATATATATATATATATATATATATATATATATATATATATTAAAATTATATTTTATATATAATATAATATATATATATATATTATAATATATATATATATATCTGTGTGTGTGTGTGTGTGGGGTGTATTATGTCTATATACATAATCATATTACATATATATGGATTGGTGTGTGTGATGTGTGGTGTGTGGTGTGTGGTGTGTGTGTGGGGTGTTGTTTTGTGTGGGGTGTGTGTATGTCTATCACACACCCCACACACCCACACACCACACACACACACACACATAATTTAATATATAATATATATAATATAATATATATATATATATATATATATATAATATATATGTGTGTGTGTGTGTGTGTGTGTGTGTGTTTTGTGTGTGTGTGTGGTGTGTGGGGTGTGTGTGTGTGTGGTGTGGCAATGGCAAAACCACCGCTCTAAATTGCCAAGAAAATCATGGAAGCCCATGATCGCCAAGGCCGCGGTGGCCGAATGATTAGAACATCGACTCAAGCCTGGCACGACGGCAATCTGAGTTCGAGGGTTCGAGTCACCGGCTGGCGCGTTGTTCCCTTGGCAAGGAACTTTACCCGATTGCCTACCTAGCACTGGGGGCCAAGCCAGCCCCAAATCAGTGCTGGTCCCAAGCCCGGATTTAAAAAAGGAGAATGATTACCTAAAAAGTACACCGGCCCCTCTCCGTGAAAGGAACTGGGAACCCTACCACGTACTCACTCCCCAAAAGCATCACAACATGAAAACTACAATTAAGTATCACTGTGACAGCGGCTCGCATGCTCCGTTAAAAGAAGAAGATGTTGTGTGTGTGTGTGTGTGTGTGTGTGGTGGTGTGTGTGTGTGGGGGTGTGTGTGTATGTGTGTCTATACACAGACACCACAACAACACACACACAAAACACACACACACCACCCCCACACACACACACACACACACTATATATTTCTTTCTGTTTCTATATATATATATACATATATATATTATAAAATATAATATATTTTATATATATATGTGTGTGTTGTGTGTGTTGTGTGTGTGGCTTGTGTGTTGTGGTGTGTGTGTGTGTGTGTGTTATAGGATGTGGATAATTCTATTTCTGTTAAGTGGACCACGTGGCTGTTTTCCACGTGGATCCAAAAGTCCCAAATATAACCTTTCGCTCAGCGAGGGCGGAGGTCACATCTGATATCTCACCTCGTTTGACCGTGAGTTCGTGCTAAGCATCCGACGCGGTAAGGTCAGCTCCGCCCTCTCCCTCCGGGCAGCTGGTTGCGACCCGCGTACCGCCTTACCCATACTAGACATGTCTCGTGTTCTTATACTGCGTGGTGTCAACTTTCAGAAATAAAGAGTGAAGCCGTTAGCAAGTATAACTACCCTCTGTTCACCATTAGTACTAAGGATGATAGCCTTTTACAGTCTGGTGGCAGCAAGGGCCGTTGCATCCATTTGGCATGCAACACGGACACACCACCCCCGAAGAAAAATCCGAAAATGTCGAAAACAAAAAAAAAAACATGTAATTTACACTTTTGGGCCACTTTCTTATTTCTTTCCCTTCCTTCTCCCATACATGTGTTAAGCCGTTGTTTTTTGTTGGGGTTAAAAGGTGCTAATGACAGCAAATGGCACGTTCACACTATTCCTTCACCTCAGTCGCATTTCCGTGTGATCGAGTATGCAATCAATAAACTTGAATATCATTCGTTAGTTAAGAAATTTAATTATTTTCTCTCGTTTTAGAGATTTATTTGTTTCATCTGCAATGAATTTAACGCGTTCGTGATTTTATCTTACATGAATATCATTTTCATTTTCTCCCCTCCCCCCAACCTGACCATACCTTTTCTTTCGCTTGCGGTCACTTTGGATTAGAAAAAGGTTATTTTCCTGTCTTGACCTGACCTCACTTTCTCTTTTCCCGGTCAGTGGCGACATTGGAAGGATCAAATTGACAGTTTGGGTTTTCCCTGTATTTTGGTTGTTATTTTTGTTGACGCCTTGGAATTAAAACCATAGCATTTTTACATTGCTTTTGGTGACAAGTTCTATCGGCGCTAGAGCGAAGCGTGTAAACGCAATTTCATTAATTGTATTATTTGAATATAGCGTAGGATCTTCCCCCATATCAAGTGCACGGGATTGCCCGTTTATTGCCTGGGGTTGCGTAAACGCCTAATAGATCTACACTCCGTCGTTCGAAATAGTACAATAAACCGAAGTTATTCGTTCGGCACCTTTTGAGTCGGTGTGACCCGGTACTCCGTAATTAATGTAGGACTAGGGTTTAAGCTAGAATCATTATTGGCTTATTAATCACACCTTTCTCACCCTCCTACAGTCGCTTGCATGTTTTGGGTAAACCCCAAGTTTTTGTGTTATTTGTGTAAATTTATATATCCATTAGGGAATTTTGCGAGCACCCATCACAGATCGCAGAAGAAGCAGGTTATTTATATTCCCTGGCTCGGTCGCTTCAGTCATATATGGCATTTGGGAAATAGGATCCCCCCGTAATGAGTTTTAATGAGGTTTGGCATGCTATAGCTAGACATGTACCTCGCAGTTCAGATTTCTGACCTCGGAAGATTTGCTTGTTAATAGCTTGCGAATTTTTTCATGTCACCATTCATTCATGCGACTTTCGTCGCATATCATTAAATGTTGAATTGAATTTTGGTAGTTAAAATAATCTTAAATAGCTAGCATTGCTAATGTACTTCAGTTTTTGTTATAGTAAACGTTAATATTCGTGTTTGTGATTCATTCTTCTGTGTGAGGTCACTCCCCGCTTTCCCTCTCATTAACGCTAGCTGTCACTCAACACGCATACCCACACACTTCACCTCACTCATACACGCAGGACAAAAGACCTGAACCTTTTCATTAATACGGTGGGTTGCTGTCTTAGTGCCGGCGTAAAGATTTATATGTATCTCCCTTTAGCCCGCAATTTGTCCGTCGTGATGAGTGGTTTTTACATGTACAAGTTACATCTATTTCCTCCCCTGTGGGACGACTGTGGCTCAAGTAGATCTTTGAGGATCGCCGATGTCGTTCCCTTATCTAATCATATCTATCAGAGACGGGTTTGGGAGTTCAAGCCAGGTCTATGCGGACCGCTACTGACGTCTCCCTCTTCTTTTCCTTCTTTATCTTTGTAAAAATAGAACACACACAAAAAAAAAAAAAAAAATTAAAACCAACATTAAAAACCGCCATTTTTTTTAAATAACCGGCTAGTGGTAGATAACACCCCTTCTTCTCTGTTGCCTTTCTTTTTCTCTTACTCTGGCCCTTACATGTATGATCTGGTTCCCCAATATATATTGCAGTCGGACCGACACGGCACCGAAAAGGGGAACTGCTACATTCCGGTCACCTTAGGATGCCGTGGGAAGGACGTTTATCGAAGATCGCCATAGGCCCACGGACTAAGATTTTTGTCAGAAAAGGTGTTAAGCCGTCCTAGTGTAGTGGACGGGCCCTGCCTGCCGGACTCCCCGTAGATTCAAGCGAACCAGCACCTTTGCCGCAGGTACCAGTCGCCCCAGGATGCTGTGCATAGGCGACGCCTGGCGGACGCCTGCAGATCCGGTAAATCCAGGAGCTCGTAGCGCAGGTATCAGCCGCCCCGAGATGCCGCCCCTGCCCCGACGCCGTAGATCCGGATGAAAATTACGAGGACGTGTGGACGCGAGAAGGACCTGGACGAGATCTGTGAGGACGTGTGGACGAGGACGCCGCAGAGTTAGGCTGGGCCAGGACTACGAGGAGGTCAAGACGAATCCGAAGTCAAGGAGGACCTGTGGGGAGACTTTTTGAGGACATGTGGACATCGAGAACAGACAGATTACACCAAGGACCCGGAAGAATGAGGATGACAGGGGCGAGCAGCCACAAGGATGCACCAAGACGACGCACGAGAGCGAGACACCAGCCAAGTTAGGTCACCCTTGAAGGCCCGAGGGCGAGGCAATGAGTAGGTTTGGCCGAGCAATATAGGATGTGGATAATTCTATTTCTGTTAGAGGATGTGGATAAATCTATTTCTGTTTCCAGTGGACCACGTGGCTGGGTTACCACGCGGATCCAAAGTTCCCAAATAAGAACCACCCGCTTTAGCGAGGGCGGAGGTCCCCATTTTATATCTTTACCTCGTTTGACCGGGAGTTCGTGTGAAGCACCCGATGCGTAGGGTCAGCTCCCCCAGCCTTCCTCTATGGGCGGCTGGCTGCGACTCGCATACCGCGATTACCCGCAAAACTAGACATGTCTCGTGTTTCTTATACTGCGTGGGGTCAACTCTCAGAAATAAAGAGTCAAGCCGAATACCAGTATCAATACCCCCGCAAGCCAATGTAATAGGGTTCTTACTCGTTATGTGTGTGTGTGTGTGTGTGTGGTGCGTGGGGTGTGTGTGTGTGTGTGTGTGTGTGTGTGGGTGTGTTGTGTGTTGGTGTGGGTGTGTGTGTGTGTGGTGTGTGTGTGTGTGTGTTTTGTGGTTTATGTCTATATATATATAAAATATACTATATATATATATATATATATATATATATATATTGTGTGGTGTGGTGTGTGGTGTGTGGTGTGGTTTTGTGTGGTGTTTTGTGTGTGTGGGGTGTGTGTGTGTGTGTGTGTGTGGGGTGTGTGTATGTATGTCTTACACACACACCCACACCAAAACACACACACACACACACACACACACACACAAAAAATATATATATAGAAATATATATATAATAATTATATATATAATTATATATATTATATATAAAATATATAATATAATATATGTAATTATATATAATATATATATATATAATTATATATATATATATATTATATTATGTGTGTGGGTGTGTGGGGTGTGTGTGTGTGTGTGGTGTGTGGGGTGTTTTTGTGAGTGACTGAGTTAGTGAGTCAGTGAGTGAGTGTATGGTGTGTAGATAGACAGATAGGTAGATAGACATAGACAGATAGACAGATATAGACATATGCATACATAACTTCCCCTTTCCCCCCTGCTGTAACCTAAAAATCTATAAAATTTTTTTTTTTCTTCCATTCGCCTCCAACCTGAAAATGACTTGTGGATTTTTTTTTCCCCTTTGTCTTTTTTCCTTTCCCATGTAACTGTGTTTGCGTTTTTCTCTGCATGATTTACCTTTTGACGTCGTTTTTTCCGCTGGGGAAAAGTGAGACCTTATCCTTATTTCGCATTAGCATTTAGAATAGCTTTTGCAACGTTTATATAAACATATTATATATATATATATAGTAATATATATATATATATATATATATATATATCTATATATATATATATTATGTATATGTGTGTGTGGTGTGTGTGGTGTGTGTGGTGTGTGTGTGTGTTTTGTGTGTGTGTGTGGTGTTGTGTGTGTGTGAATGCATACAAACAACACACCTCCCACCCTACCCCCATCTCTCTCTCTCTCTCTCTCTCTGCCTCTCTCTCATCTCTCTCTTCTCTCCCTCCTCCCCACTCTCCCTCCTCCCTCTTTCCCTCTCTCTTTCTCTCTCTCTTTCTCTCTCTCTCTCTCTCCTATCTCATCCTCTCTCCTCTCTCTCTCTCTCTCTCTCTACTCTCTCCTTCTCTCTCTCTCTCTCTCTCTCTCTCTCTCTCTCTCTCTCTCTGTCTCTCTCTCTTTCTCTCTTTTCTTTTTTTATATAGAAAATCAGCCTTCATTCTAAAGAAACTGTGTTGTGAAAACGTATATGTATTACCATTCACAACACAGTCCATTGGCCCCGACCTCGCCAATGGCTGTGGCCATCATCTACTATTTTTTTCTTTGTTTAATCTTTATTTCGCTAAAAGATATATACATATTACAATAGAGTTTCCCTAATCTACTTTCTTCCACCGTCTCCTCGAAGTCGGTGTCTCTCACGCTGGTGTAGAGTGGCGGCTTTGATCGCGTCCCACGAAGGCAGAGGAGATAAGATCTCAGGAGAGAGAACGACAGGCGGCATCTCATCCACGCTGTGACACAGCTTCTTGATTGTTGTTTCTTGTCTGCCAGTTGCTGCGCCAGGATAGCGTAGAAGCCTTTGCCCTTGGTGCCATTCCTCCTGTGGTCGTGAATACAAGGGGCGTGAAAGTCCTTGTTCCACTTCTTCTACTCGTTCTCCATATTCTCGGATCTTGTCGTTTTCATGCTTTCCGTGGGCAGCATGTAGATCCTGGTCCCTGTTGCTCTGCGCCATAGGATTAAAGATTCTTACATCGAAGAATGCTCTCTGGCCTCGGGCCCAAAATCCTCTGGCGCTGATGTCTAGGTGAGCATCCTCTGCGGTGTTTACCGATCTCAGGGTGAAGCTTCTTCCTCTCTCTCTCTCTCTCTCTCTCTCTCTCTCGTCTCTTCTCTCTCTCTCTCTCTCTCTCTCTCTCTCTCTCTCTCTCTCTCTCTCTCCCTCCCCCTCTTCCCTCCTCCCCCTTCCCTCTTCTCTCCCTCCCCCCTTCGCTCTCCCTCTCCCTCCCTCCCCATCTCTCTCTCTCTCTCTCTCTTCTCTCTCTCATCCTTCTCTCTCCAATTTTCTTACTCCTCCTCTCTCTCTCCAATCTCTCCTCTCTCTCTATTTTGCTCTCTCTGTTTATCTGTGCCTGTTTTTGAATATTTCCGGGCCTAAGTAGGATAAGTAAGTTCCGTGATTCTTAAATGTTAAAATGGATGAAATGCTAAATTACCAGGGGCTTTCGATAAATCACTGAGTGATTTTTTTTCTATATAATAAATTCCTTTTATGATTTTCAATAACGGCTGTCGAAGGATAAGTTACTTCTGAATCCATGCTGCTTCTTAGATAGTAAGGAATGCTGCTAGATAAATCCAAGCTGTCGTCCATTGTTCCTGGGAAGCAAGTAATTACAAGATGATTAACAGAAATGTTCTCCTGCGTCATGCTTAGTGGTAATTTGAACTGACAGGATATTTTCCTGAAACTTCCTGCTCATTATCTCAAGAAATTGCCGGCCTGAGTCCTTTGCCTCTCACCGAGATCCTGCTGCTGGCACGACGCGTGACATATGTTGAATTTGGACACATTTATGTTTTCCTCCTCATATTCATCTGCTACTTTATTACGTAGACCTCTGGTCTGTCGCTCCAATGGAAGTGACATCGATTTTTTCCTTTTGCTTCCCTTTTCTTTTTTGTTTATTTATTTATACTATCCACCTTGGGGGTGTTACAAATAGGTCTCAAGGTCTTCCTCCTCTGCATCCACATGTCGTTGTTTTACCCAGAGGCATAGCACCTCTGGGTTGCGACCCCGGTGGGGCTGACATCACGTTTTCAGCTTTGTTTCCCTTTTCTATTTTATTTTTCTTCATTATTATCAATGTTAGGTAACAGAGGGTCAAGCGTTCTCTGTCTTGGCGTGCGTTAATGTACTTAATCGCTTATTAAAGGCACCTTGCCATCATGAAGGCTCTGTATGGGTAGCACTTGCACATGCATCGGCGGAGATTGTCTTCGCTTGTTTCCTCTATTTTTTTTTTTCTCTTAGTACTAGCGCATTTTCTTTTTTGGTTTTTGTGCCCGACCCGGGGCTGTAACCTGATCCAAA
>NW_023642259.1:2500-9954 GCF_015228065.2 Penaeus monodon | reverse complement strand
TATTTATAAAAGAATTTACTTACCAATAAATAAATATTTACCCATTTTAAATACCAAAAACGGGCCCTTTTATAAAAATTTTCTAATCATTACCCCCCTTTCAAAAAGCACAAAAAAGTGGTAACTCTACCTAGTTGCTAAATGTATAAAACTCGGGTTGCCTCATGTATGAGGAATGGTAAAAGACTGTTTTTGGGTTTAAATTTTTGGGCCCTTTCTTTTCAACCAGACATTTGCATCTATGGTTGAGGCAGACCCATTTTTAAAGGGGCTGTCATGCTGATTAGAGACCATCCATGCAAGACACTGAGGAATGAGTCTACACGCTTGTGAAGAACCTGAATGGACACTGCAAAATATGGAAAGGAGGATGGAATATGCCTTGCAGTATGCACAGACCTTCTGGGAGAAAGTAATCTTATGCAAAGAGAAAACTTTTTTTCTGAAGGCACAAACACTGTGAGATGTGTATGGTGTGACAAAACACCTGGTAGAAAATTTAACCCCCCCTTCCTTTTTCCCAAAACTTCCCCTCCTATTTCAACTGTTGCTGCTGCCCAGACCTCCGGATCTAACCCAGCTAAAAATATGTAGCACCCATGTTAAAATACATGCAGAAAGACCACACTCCCAATTGTGTGGCAGTTGTAAATAATCCCTTTGCAAACATGGGAATGCCTACGATGTGGGGAAAGGGCCCGTGCCTTGACAGCCGAGTTAGTGGCGTCTATGCCTTGGTGCCTTAACTGTGGTTTGGTACAGTGGGTAGAAATACAAAATATTAAACTTGAATATATTACCATTTAATTTTTCCTTTTTTTGATCTTTTTGGAATTTGTCAATAGTTATTAAGTACTATAATAGTAATAATGCACGTGAGTAGCACTTGTTATGTCAATCGTCTGGCAATGCCTAACACTTGTCTTCTCCCATTTCATGATGACTGACCCAACATGAAAAAAATATGTAAGAAAGCTAATTGACTAGTAATAAAGTATTATAGAATATAATAAATTACCTGTGAATTTATAGCCTTTCCATTCATGATATGCCACACATACCCAAAAGTAGTGAAAAAATCAGGGGTACCAACAGTTTCCTAGCATCAACTATTTTTAAAAAGTAGCGTTGTTTGTTTCAGAATGTTTGCCATATTTTTCTAACAATAATTTTCTTTATATCTGTACATTTTTTTTTTTTTGCGCACACACACCACACACACACACACACACACACACCACACACACACACACACACACACACACCAAACCCCACACACACACACACACAAATAAATAATAATAATAATATAATAATAAAATAAAAATAATAATAAAATAAATAAATAAATAAATAAATAATAAAAAATAAATAAACAAACTGAAAAGAGGGTTTCTTACAGATGCTGCATTTCGTAAATCGGATACTCCTTTAGTGGATGGATAGTCCAATCTTTTCTCCTTTCCTTATGGTGAAAATCCTGAGCTCTTTTCAGTGTCTTTTGGCACTGTATGCTGCCAGCAGTGAAGCAATCTGTAATGACATTAAATTTAATCCAATGACTATGGATTTATGTACTGCCTTCTGTAGTTTTTCTGTGAACTTTGTTACATGCAGATGACCCCACATATGCTCAGCCAGCAAGGAGTCTATCAGTAGGTCCTAGTGACCACTCCTGATTTTCCCATTCCAGGAAAATGTGTTCTTTTTTCTAATACTATTGATATTGATACTGCTATTATTCTTATTGGTATTTTGATTATTGAATTGTTATCAAAATCTTAGTAAAAACAAAAGACAATTACATAATACAAAAGAAACTTT
This sequence comes from Penaeus monodon, assembly GCF_015228065.2. Classification (NCBI taxonomy): domain Eukaryota; kingdom Metazoa; phylum Arthropoda; class Malacostraca; order Decapoda; family Penaeidae; genus Penaeus; species Penaeus monodon. Next base: position 8,130 of record NW_023642259.1, on the reverse strand, counting down.
CCAAAAATCAAAGAAAAAAGATAAACAGATGAATAAGTAGGACTAATAACTGATTCCTTGGCGACTATGAACTTGTAGTCATCTACATGTAAATACAATTAATGAACTTATATTACCGTGGGATGGTGTGTATTTTTGCCATCCATGCCAAATGGGTTAATAGAGCCTAGTAGATGATCTTTGCCCTTACATTGTATTGTCATATGTATCATGCTTCTATATCATATATACCTGCTATAACTTACACACACACACACACACACACACACACACACACACACGCGCGCAGGCACGCAGGCGCGGAGGCACGCAGGCACGCAGGCACGCAGGCACGCACAGAGGAGGAGGAGAATAAGAATGAGAATGAGAATGAGAATGAAAATAAAAATAAGAATAGGAATACAAGAAGAAAAAGAAAAAGAAAAGAAAGGAAAAAGAAAAGGAAGAAGAAAAAGAAAAAGGACAATGAAAACAAAGATAAGACAAAACAAGAACAGAGAAGAAGAAAAGAAAAGAAAAAAAAATGAGCAAGAAGAAAGAAATGAATAAGAATAAGATACAGAAGAGGAAAAGGAATGCCTGGGGCTATAACAGAACATCTGTCCCTAATCAACATGGCCCAAAAAAATCAAACTAGCTATACTATAAATCAACGAAACCTTCTTTTTTTTTTTCGGCAAAAATATCCATCACATCTGCCTCGTCTTCAGTCAGCTTTTGGACGCAATTGGCTGGGGCTTTGGACTAGTGGAAAATCTTCGAAGTTGAAGGCTGGGAATGCAAAAAACCCGTAAAAAGAAAGATATTTTTCAGGTCCTGAAAAATTCAGAGAATTAATGATAAAAATTGAATAACTTTCATTTTTAATGCTAATAATGTTTATCCCTATATCTATGTTTATACTAATAGATACTTTTAAAATTTAATTTTTTACAGGGAAACCCAGCACTATTTTTTTCCTTATTTAATGTACTTATAAAGAAGTCAATTTTTATTGTAAATTTTTTTGTACAAAATCAAATAAAAAACAAAAAAAAATAATTTTTCATTGCAGGCCCAAAGCTCTCCAAAAAATTAGAAAAAAAAAATTTCAGCCCCAGTGGATCACCTCACAGCAAAAGTAAACATGAGGAAGGGGGGCCAAGAGAGAAGGGTTCTCCAGCGCTAGTTTCGGGGGGCAAGGCCCCCCAGAGAGAAGCTCCAGCAGATTTTCAGGAGCTCCATTTTTTTCACAGCTTGGGAAAACTTTTTCCATGTTTTTTTGTTTTGGGATGAGTGCCCAACAGTTTGGGAATGAAAGGTGGGGTTTAGGGCGGGTTGCTAGTCTGGTTTTACTCCTGGAAAGTCCAAAATAGACCGTTACTAGCGTTTCGAAAATTGTGGAACGCCGTCGTGATTTTTGGTCGGGGGCTGTTTTGCAGCCTACATCGCCCTTTCAAGAAGGCGTTTAAACTGGGGTGCATGGGGAAACCCCTATGGGAGATCCTGGGCCGGGGGAATTCCGACACAGATTTTTGGGCCCTGATAGCAAGCCTCTATACTGGAAATAAAAGGGCTGAAAAAGTTTGGTGGGGGTATGTCAAAACTTTTTCCCTGTTAATTCAGGGGTGAGGCAAGGCTGTGTCCTTGCACCCACACTTTTCAAACATTTGTATGGACTGGAAAAGGGCCAACTACCCCCCAAAAGTCAGTGCGGGGGCAACACTAGGGCAATATTAAGGTCTGGGGACCTTGATTTTTGCCGACATGTTGCCACCCAAATTCGAGCCCTTTGGGGAGTCATTTGGGTGGCGGCTTGATGCATTTAGCAATGGGGCCCGAAGCCCGGGGTTAAAGAGGTTCCTGGCCCAAAGACCCCCCGATCGGGAATTTTGGGGGGCCGGGTTAGGGGAACCCTTTCAGCCCCGATCCATGCTTGCGGCGGGGAAACGGGGAAGTCACAGAAATTTTTACTCCCTTTGGTAGTGTGTCCAATCTCGGGTTTTGTCGGGACCAGGAAGTAAAGTAGAGGGTTTGGTCTGGCAACAGAGCCATGAACTCGATCAAAAAGAGCTTTTGGAGATGTGGGAAAACCTAGGGCAGAAGGACCAAGCGGGGGTTTTTCTTAAAGGGCCCTTTGAAAATTCCATTTTTTTCCCTCTAGGAAGCAAAAACCCGGGGACGCTTTTCCATGCCTTGGAGTCTCCCCTTGATGCCTTTTGTAAAAAGCCCCCTTTTCGCCGGATCAGGGGGTACATTTGGGCGGGGCCACGTTAAAAACCCGGGGTTTACCCCGTGAGACCGGCATGGGACCTGTTACTTGCATAACCCGGGGATCCCCAAAACTCGGGCCTAAAGGGGCCCACCTAGCTCGCCCTCCCTAGGGACGCCCCTGCCCCCCGGGTTTGTCTCTCAAACGAGAAAAACCCACTGGTGGAGGAGACCTGGGGGGATCCTAGGAGATCAGGGTTTTTGGGGCCCAGCTCGACAAACCCTGTCGGGGAGGAAAGAGAGGGGGCCGTGTGCCGCCTGGAGACTCGCCCGAGGGATCCTCGGGGCGGGAAGCGAAGGGTGGATGGGGGCCATGCGCCCCCGTCGGCGTTACCCCCTTAAATGATGATGATGATAATTTTATATATATTTATGAAATAATATATAAAATTATATATATATATAATATATATTTTATAAAATCATATTTTTTATATATATTATATGCAGATATGTGGGGTGTAAAATTAAAATATATATATATAAATATATATTATATATATTATATAAAATATATACATATATAATAAAATATAATATATAATATAATATATATAAACAAATAATACATATATATAATACATATATAAAATTTTATATATATTAATATATATTATATATATGTATATGTATTGTATATAGTATATATTTTTAAATAAATCCATTTATATTTTATTATAGTCTGTGTTTTTGGGTGCCCATGTATATATATATTTTATATATATATATATATATATATATATATATATATATATATATATATATATATATATATATTTATATATTTTAGAATGTGGGTAATATATATATATATATATAAAAATTATATATATAAAATATATATATTAAAATTTTATATTATTTATTATATATTTTATGTATTTATAATATATAATATATATATATATATAATATATATATTAAATATATATATATATATATATATATATATTAAATATAAAAATATATATAATATACTATATATGTAATATCATCTTTTAACGGTAGGTTCAGTCTGACCGCCGTGGTCACAGCATGTCCCAAATTTGCAGTTTCACGTTGGGGATGCTTTTGGATTTGGTACGGGGTAGGGCCCCCCCATTTCCCTTTTCCCAACGGAGAGTGCCGGTGTTACCTTTTTAGGTAAAAATTCTTCTTATTTTCCGGGCTTGGGACCACACTTTACTTGAGGGTGGGTTGGGCCCCCCCAGTGGCCCCAGGCAGGCAACGAGGTGAAGTTCCTTTCCCCAAAGGGGAAAAAACGGGGGCGGTCAGGACTCGAACCCCCGAAAATCAACTGCCGTCGTGAAAGCCTCGAGGGCCGACGCTCCAAAAACCCCCTTTTTTACCACCGGGAGCCTTTACGAAACAGTGCTTCCATGATTTTTCTTGGGAATTTAGAGCGGTGGTTTGCCCCTTTCCCTTTCCCCCCGGTGTTTTTTTTTTCGGGCACCCTCTCATTTTCCCCGGGACTGACTTTGGGGTGAAATTGGGCCCCCATGGCTAGGTAGGCAATCGGGTGAAGTTTCCCTTTCCTAAGGGAAAAAACGCGGCGGTCGGGGACTCGAACCCTCGAAAATGATTTTCCGTCGGGACGTTCCCCTTTAGTCCGACGCTCTAAACCCTTCGGGCCCGCGGCCCCCCCATAGTGATATAAAATAATTATAAAATTTTATATATTATATATATAATATATATATTATATATATATTTAAATAAAAAATACACAAATGGGGGGGGGGGGGGATGTATTTATATATATATATATTTTTATATAATATATATATATATATATAATATATATATATATATTTTAAAATATATATTTTATATTATATTATATTATAATATTATATATTATATATATATTTATAATAATATATATATATTATATGTATTATTTCACACCCCCTATATAAATATAGATATATATATATATATATATAAAATATAATATATATATATATTTTATATTATATATAAAATTTTATATTATAAAATTTTGTGTGTGTGTATTTTACATATATTATAATATAAAATTTTATTTTATTAATATATATAATATTAAAATAAAATATATATATATATATATTTATATATATATATATGTATATATTAAAGTATTTTTAAATATATATATTATAGATACATATAGAAATAGATGTGTATATATACATTTATATATATACATATATATATAAATATATATAAATAATTACATATATATAAAATATATATATATAATATTATATATTTCTAAATTTATTTCCTTTTTTCTAGTGTGTGCGTTTGTGTCTATGTGTGTGTGTGTTTGTATATATATATATATATATATATATATATATATTATATATATATATATATTATATATATAATAATATATATATATATAAACACACAAACACACACATAGACACAAACACACACACTAGAAAAAAATAGAAAGAAATTTATAAATATATATATATATATATATATATATATATATATATATATATTATAATATATATATATATATATATGAATGTATATATACATATATATATATATATAATATATATAGATATATATTATATATTATATATATATATATATATATATATATATAATTTATTAATAATTTTTTAATATTTATAAAAATTTTATTTTAATATAAATAAATTTTTTTAAATTATTATTTTTAAATTATATATTTTTATTTTAAGTTTTATTTTTTATTATAAATTTTTTTATTTTATTAAAATTTTTTTTTATTATAAAAAATTTAATATAATAATAAAAATAATTTTATAATATTTTAAATATATATATATAAAATTTTATATAATAAATAAAATTTAAAAATATATCATAATTATATATTTATATATATATATATATTTTTATATATAATTATTATATTTATATTATATTTTTTAAAAAAAATTTTTATTATATTATATTATTTAAAAAATTTATATATATATAATATTATTATATTTTTTTATATAAATATATTATATTAAAATAATATTTTTTTTTTTTTTTTTATATATATAATAAATATTTTTTATTTTATATTATATTATATTATATATTTTTTTAAGATATTTTTAATATATAAAAAAAAAAAAAAATATAAATATATATAAAATATAATATATTATTTATTAGTGTTTTAATAAATAGTTTTATATATATATTTTTAATATAAATATTTATTTTTTTTTTTTTTTAAAAAAAAAAAATAATATATATTTAAAATATTTTTTTTTATAGCTTTTTTTTTAAAAATTTATATAATAAATAAAAAATTTTTAAATAAAAAATTATAATTTTTAATATTATATAAATTATTTATAATATATTAAAATTTATATAAATTTAATATATATTTTATA
>NW_023642258.1:0-9956 GCF_015228065.2 Penaeus monodon | reverse complement strand
CAAACCCCCACCCCCCCCCCCACAACACACAAACACACTACACCACAACACACCACACACACACCCACACACACCACACACACACACACAAACACACACCCAACACACCACACAACACCACCCAACCACAACCACCCACACCCACACCCAACAACCCACCACCACACAACCCACCCACACCCCACAGCAACGCACACCACAACAACCCACCTCCACACCACACACTCAAACACTGACACCACTATCACATTTCACGCCATACAAACACACCCACACCACACACACAACACACCCACACACACCCACACACCACACACAACACACAACACCAACAACACCCACCCACCACGCAAACACACAACCACACCCCACACACCACCCACACACACACACCACACCCAAACAAACCACACCACACACCACACCACCAACACCCACACAACACACCACACACCACACCACCACACACCACACAACAACACACACACACCACACACCACACAACACCACACACACACCCACACCACACACAACACCAACACACCCACAAACACACACACACACACATACATTGTTGTGTGTGGGGTGGTTGTGTGGGGTGGTGTGCTGTGGTCGGTGGTCGCGGGTGTAAAATCCACGTCGGAGCCCAATCACTCGGTAAGCAAAACCGGAAGCCCGTGACCCCCCATCCTCCCTCCCCCCCAATGCCTTACCTCCCCAGCTCCTCGCAACTCACCTCCCACCGCTGAAACGTCCCCCCCCCCACTACCTCCATACTGCAAACTCAATCCCTAAGGCCCCTGGGAGTTTCCCGTGCCCAACACCACCCCCCCTAAAGGTTTCAGCCCCCCCCACCCCACCCGGCCCCCCCTGAACCCTGAAACCCTCCCCCCGCCCCCAATTACCCAACCTCATAAACTACGACAATGTCACTCCCCGTGTTTACCTTAATACTTTTTCCCTGTCCCAACTCCCCCAGGAATTAAAGAGTGAAGCGATTACCAGTAGTTTCATACCCCTGGTCGAAGCCAATGTAAAATACGGGCATCTTTAAACCGTTATGGGGAGTGTGGGGTTGGTGGTTGGTTGTGTTTTTGTGTTGGTGTTTTTTTTTGGTGTGGGTTGTGGGTGTGGGGTTGGAAAAAGGCTGTCATCCCTTATAACATGTTGAAACAGAGGGTGAATTTATTTGTTTGTGTTTACCATGGGGACCCCCTTTAAGTTTCTAAGCCTTGGCACCCACACCGGTGATAGAACCGAAACCATGTTTTTGTTTTTAGTTACGGGTAAATTGGGCCCAGACGAAAGGTCAGGCACCCAGTCCCCCCCGGATGGTAAGGCCGAGGGCCTTTTGAACCTTAGCGCGGGGTAAAAGCTTTTAAAGCACGAAACCTCCGGGCCTAAGGTTCAATTCCCTGGGTAAATAAAGTTTTAGGTACCGTTTTCCAGCTTGGAGGGGGTAGCATGCAGCTGCGGAAGCCTTGGGGGGGGAGTCGAGGGTGGATGGTCCAAACTGGGCTTCCTCTGCTTACACTATTACGCTCCAACGGTGGAAAAAAGCAGCCAACATTGGTTCCCCCGACTTGTTAACCCTAAAATTTGAGAGTATCCCCAACCATCCCTTTAAAGAAAATTATCCACATTCCTAAAAGTGTGGGGTTTGGGGGGTGTGGTGGGTTCGGGTGCAGTGGTGGGGGGGTGGGGGGTGTGGTGTGGTGGGTGTGGGTGGTGTGTGTTGTGGGGGGTGGTGGGTGTTGGGTGGTTGGGTGTTGTGTGTGTGTTTAAACATGAAAAACTACAATTAAGTTAACCATGATGTTGGACCACAGCGGCTCAAAACATGGAAACCCACCGTTTAAAAAAAAAAGATATATGTACCCATGTAAAAATAGAATTATGCAAATGCCCGCCATTTCATATTTTTATATAAACAAATGGACCTCGAAGCTAGGTCATTCTTGGGTGTGAAAAAAAAAACCAGGGGGCAAGTACTTAAAACCCAACCCATGCCACCAAACACGACCCCACTAATGGGAAGTGGTGGGAACTAGGATCGCAATTAATCTTCCATAGGCCAAATACATAAATAAGTTATGAATGATAGCGAGGGTTTTAAACACCACACTCCCCTGTGAGCACTCAGTGGGAAAATTGATTTAGAAAATTTGAAAAAACCTAAGTCAGATGTTAACTGGAGGTGTAATATATCTGTTAAGATGGAAATAAATGCAATGCATACAATGCATACCTGGAGTTGGACCCTTAGGTTTTCAAGGGCCTTGGTCAGGGAGGATTGCTATATATATATGTACATAATATATATAATATATATATATTAAATAATTATATATAATATATATATTTATATATTATATATATATATTATAATATTATATATACACCAACCACAACACCACACCACACAACACATACACGTATATATATGTATATATATTACATATTATGTGTTAATATTAATTGTATGTTGGGTGTGTGTGTGTGTGTGTAATTTTTTTTTTTTTAACGGTAGGTTTTCATGTTTTTAAAGCCGCCGTTGGTCACAGCATGATAACTTAATTGTAGTTTTTTTTCATGGTTTTTGTGATGATATTGGAGTGAAATACGTGGGTAGGGTTCCCCAGTTTTCCTTTTCCACGGAGAGTGCTTGGTGTTACGTTTTTATGTAATCATTTTCTCTATTTTTATTCCGGGCTTTGGGACCAGCACTGACTTTGGACTGGCCTTGGCCCCCCAGTTTTCTAGGTAAGCAATCGAGGGTGGAAAGTTTCCTTGCCCAATGAAAACAATGCAACCGGGCGGTGGGACTCGAAACCTCGAAAAAACTCAGAATTGCTGGTCATGCCAGTTCTTTGAGTCCGATGCTTCTTAAACCACTTGGCTACCGTTTTCCTACATACACCACACACCACATAATATATATATAATAAAATATTATATATATATATATATTATATATATATAATATATTATATTTTTATATTTTATATATATATTATATATTTTATTATATATTTTATAAATATATGTTAATAATGTATATTATATATATATATGTATATAATTTATGTATATATATGTATATAATTTATATATAATATATATATATATATAAAATTAATATATAATATAAAATATTATTATATATATATTATATTATATAGGGGCCCGCGGTGGGCCGAATGGTTTTAGAGGCGTCGGACCTCAAAGGAAATTGTTCCACGACGGTAATCTTGAGTTCGGAGGGTTTTCGAGTCCCCACCCGGGGCCCGGGCGCGTTGTTTTTTTCCCCTTGGGGCCAAGGAAAACTTTCCACCCTCGATTTGCCTACCCTAAGCCACTGGGGTGGGCCCAAAAGCCAGCCCAAAGGTCAGTGCCCGGGGTAAATAGAGAGATTGGTGGACTCGATAAAAAAAACCACCGGGCGGAAGGGCAAAATGGCAAAAAAACCCACCGCTCTAAAATTTGCCAAAAAAAATCATGGAAAGCCCATGATCGTCCAAGGGCCGCGGTGTGGGCCGAATGGTTAGAGGCAATCGGGAACTCAAAAAGGACTGTCACGGGAAACGGGCAATCTGAGTTCGGAGGGTTTCGAGTCCACAGGCCGGCGCGTTGTTTTCCCTTGGGCAAAAGGAACTTTAAACCTCCGATTGCCTACCTAGCCCACTGGGGTGGGCCAAAAGGCCAGCCCAAGTTCAGTGGCTGGGTCCCCAAGCCCGGATAAAAAAATAGAGGAGAGAATGATTACCTAAAAAAAAGTAAAAAAAACCACCGGGCACTCTCCCGTGGAAAAAGGAAAAAACGGGGGGGGGGGGGGGGACCCTACCACGTTTACTCACTCCAAGAGGCATCACCAAAACCATGAAAAAAACTACAAATTAAGTATCATTATGCTGTGGACCCATGGCGGCTTTCCAAGGGACATGAAAACCTACCGTTAAAAGGAAGGGAAAATATATAATATTATATAATATATAATTAAATATATATTAAAATTTTTTAAATTATAAATTTTAAAATAAAAAAAAAAAAAATTTAAAATTATAATAAAAAATTTTATTAAATTAATAAAATTTTTATTATTTTAATATTTTTAAATAATATAAATTTTTAAAAATAATAAAATTTAATAAAATAATTAATATAAAATTTTTTATATATCATTATTTTTTTAAATTAAAAATTTTTTAAAAATTATTAAAAATATAAATAATAAACATATAATTAAAATTTAATATTATTTATATAAATAATATAACATTTTTTAAACATAATATATAAAAATTTTATAATACAAAATAAAATAAAATTTAAAAAATTTTTTAAACTAATACAATAATATTAATAATTATAAATATTTTAAATTAATTATATAATAATTAATAATGTTTATATATATTTTAAAAAATTATTATAAAAATATTAATAAATTTATAAAATATTATTTTTTAATTTTGTTTATTTATTTATTATTTATATATTTTTATTTTTTAAAATTAAATATAAATTTTTATATATTAATGAAATATATTTTAAATAAAATGTAAATAATTTTTATTTTTTTAAATTTTTTATATTTTAAAAATGTAAAATTATTTATATTTTTTTATTTAATAATATAAAATTATATTATTTTATATATTTTATATATTAATAAATTTTTATGTTAAAAATTTATTTAATATAATTAATGATATTTTTTAAAAAAAATATATATTTTTTGTAATTAATAATTAAGTTAAAATATAATTTTTAAAATTTATTTTTAATAATATGTATATATGGGGGGCCCGGGGGGCCGAATTTTTTAAAGGGGGGGGGGACTCAAGGCCCCAACGAGGGCCCAAAAAAATCTGAGGTCGGGGGGGTTTTTCCGAGTCCCCCCCGGGGGCCCCGGGGGGGCGGGGTTTTTTTCCTTTGGGGGAAAGGGAAAAACCTTAAACCTCGATTCCCTTTTACCTACCCACGGGGGGGGGGCCCCCAAGGGGCCCCAGCCCCCAAAGTAGCCCCGGGGTTTTTAAATTTTAAGTGGTGACCCCCGAAAAAAAAAACACCGGGCGGAGGCAATGGCCAAAAACCCCCTCTAAAATTGCTTAAGAAAAAATTCATGGAAAAAGCCCAAACCCCCCAAAAAGGCCGCGGTAACCCCGAAGGGGTTTTTTTTTAGAAGCGTCGGATCAAAGATGCCCCAACGCGGGCAAAATTTGAATTTTCGAGGGTTTTCAGTCCCCCCGACCCACCCGCTTTTTTTTTTCCTTTTGGGAAAGGGAAAAATTTTCTCCTTGATTTGGGGCCCTACCTAGCCCACTGGGGGGGGGCCAAACCCCCAAAGCCCCAAGTCAAGGGGCCCTTTCCCCCCAAGGGGGCCCGGAAAAAAAGGAGAAATGATTTTACCTAAAAGGGTAAACCCCCCAAAAAATTCCCGGGGAAAAAAGGAACGGGGGAAAAAACCCTACCACTTTTACCCCACTCCAAGGGAGCCATAAAACAACTAAAAAAACTTAAAAAATTAAGTACATGCTGGGGGAAACCACGGCGGCCCCCAAAGCCGGGGGGGAAAAACCTTTCCCCGTTGAAAAAAATTATGAAATATAATATTAGGGTATATTTATTTTAAATATATTATATGTAAAATTAATATTAAATTATATTTATTAAAAAGGGTAAAAAAATTTAAATTTTGGTAATATTTTAATATGTTTTTATAAATTTTAAAAATATTTGTATATAAAATGTTTATATATTTTAAAAAATTAAAAATTATGAAAAATTTTTTTGTTATATATAAAAATGTTTTAAAAAATTATGTATAATATTAAAATTTTAAAAATTAAATATATTATATATAATATTATTTTTAAAAATATTTATTTAAACCCCAAAAATTTTTTCCCAAATAAAATAAAAAAATTAATTATATTATATATATTATTATTTAAAAATTATATATAAAAATATAAAATATTTATATAAATATTAAATTATATATATATATATATATATAATTATATATTATATTATATGAAAAATAATAATATATTAATATATATAATTTTTATATAATATTATAATGAAAATTATTATATTAATGATAATTATATTATATATAAATATATATAATATATATATATGAAATATATTTAATATATTATATATATATTTATTTTTATATAAAATAATAAAATATTTTAATATAATATATATAATTTATTTAAAATAAATAAATATTTTATATATAATTATATATATTATAAAAATATGAAAAAATAATATATATATAATTAATATAAATATATATATAATAAAATATAATATATAAATTATATAATATATATGAATATATAATATATATATATATATATATAATTATATATATATATAATATTATATATATATAATATTATTATAATATTATATATAATAATATATATTATTAATTTTTCTTTTTTTTAAAAACAGTAGGTTTCATGTCAGAGGCCGCCGTGGTCACAGCATGATACTTAAATGTAGTTTGTTTTTTTTCATGTTTTGATTCCTCTTGGAGTTTTCCCTTTTCCACGGGAGGGTGGGGCCGGTTGTTTACCCTTTTTTTAGGTAAATCATTCTCTCCTTCTAATTTTATCCGGGGCTTGGGACCAGCAACTGACTTGGGGCTGGCTTTGGGCCAACCCAATGGCTAGGTAGGCAAATCAAGGTGAAAGTTTCCTTGCCCAAGGGAAAAAAAACAACATTGCGGTCGGTGACTCGAAAACCCTTGAAACTCAGATCGCCGTCGTGACAGCCCCCCCTTTGAGTCCGACGCTCTAAAACCATTCGGCCCCCCGCGGCCTTTATATATATTTTGTATTAATATATATATATATATTATAAATTATTTATATATATATATTTATATAAATATAATTATTTAATAAATAATATATTTTAATTAATAATTATTAATATATATTAAAATAATATAATATATATATTATTATATATAATATAATATAATTATATATATATTATATATATATATTATATTAAAATATATATATTATAAATAATTAATATATATTTTTATTATAATTATATATTTAAATTATATTAATTATAAATATATTATATATTTATATATATATAATTTATATATATATATATATATATAATAATTATATATTATATTTTAATTATATTTTTAAATATTTTATTATATAATATAATATATATAATATATATAATATAATATATATATAATATATATATAATATATAATATATATTAATATATGAATTATGTGCATTATTTATTATTTTTGGGTTTTTTTACTTTAACTATCTTACACGACTTTTTTTCTTTTAGGGGTTTTTGGATTTATTCTTTTTTGTTTTTTCCCCTTGCAGAGTGGTGTCAGCAAAGGGAAAAGCTGTAGTAAAAAAAAAAAAGTGGGGGCCAGTGAAACGGAAATCTGGTCAACAAACAGTTGGAAGCAAAAAAAGGAATGAGAGAGGGCAATCGGAGGACTTTTGCAGCATGAGGGAGGCAGGTTGGTACATTGAAAGATTTGTGTGATATTTAGAAAGTAATATAATTTTTTACATTTTTTTTACTCTCCAGTTAATTCATGTTTTACAAGTTTCTTTTAGGGACTTGGTAAATCATACTGTGAATTTTTTATCCAATCTTAGGTTGAAGGTTAAAAAGTTGTTTTTTTTCATGAAATTCTTATTGGTAAAACATTGTTTATTTGAATAATTTGCAACTTCCCCAAATATGAGTTTGGAGAGATGTTAGATCCAAGCCTCCAGATCAAGCTTGGAGGTAAACCAGATAAAATCCCATATTTTATCTAATAAGAATAGTTTGATACTGGATAAAGAAAAAGGACAAATACTATTCCCGTTGAGCCCATGACTGGAAGAGTGGGCCCAGCATGAAAACAAAGGGACACTATTGGTTCCATGCTCAGGAAAAGGAAAAAACCGTCCCTTTTTTACCATCTTAATGCAAGTATATTCAAAATGACAAAATAATAGGAACTTGGGAAAAATGGAAATTAAAAAAGCAAAAAAAAATGCTCATTTTAGAGAAAGAGATAATAAATATCGGCAAAAGGGATAGGGCAAGAAAAAATCTGGGAACACTTACATTGGGTGGTTTTTTCATGTTTTTGCCAGGCCCAAAAGTAAGCCCACCACACAACTTGGGGAGAAAACCAACTCCACTAAAGGTGTTAATTGCCTTGGGATTGTTAGGGGGGACATGTGTGTGGGCAGGGAAAGGACACCCTGGTGTAAAAAAAATCCCCTGACTATTCCCCTGCCCGAGAAAATAATATATATATATTAATAATATATGGGGTTTTTTTTTTAGGGCTAGGGTTGTTTTTTTTTTTTACCTTGGAGTATAAGTTTGGGACTAGGGCCAGTTTATACCCCCCTGCTAAAAAAAAAGGGTTTGATGGATGATTGATGATGATGATTGATAAGGATTAATGGGATGAAAGATAAAAAGGGGGGGGAACTATTAAATAATTAATGCTAATGAATTAATCATCATTATCATTTTTATATCATTCAAATCATCATTATTGTAATGATGAGAAAAATTTATAATTATTAAACAAGTATTAATTCATTATTTATCAATTATTTTCTTTCATTGTTATCAACTGTTTTTAATCCCATCATCCTCATCATCATAATGAAATAGATTGGGATGATGAATGAGGATTGAAATCGTGATTAAAATGATTGTGAACAGGCCCACATTAAAAACAAACTGGAGATCAGTAAAACAAAATTTCCCCACCAAATGATCAGTGCTTTTTGGTCCCATCATCAAACTGAAAATGCTTGGCCCAAAAACCCCAAAGCCACCAAAAAAAAAAATGTTAACATGTACATGTAACTTTTTTTACATGTTTAGCATGCAAAAAAAAAATGGATTTAAATGGAAGGGAAAATGTTTTTCCACAAAGTTATGGCCTGTGGGAAATGAGTATTATTGTTTTTTTCAATTTTAATTTGTGGTGGGGGCCTATTAAGAAATTTCAAATGCACAAAGGAATATCTTGCCAAGTGGGAGAGATCACTGCATGATAAAGTATTTAACACCAAGCCCATTAATCTTTCTGGCAAATATATTTTTTTTAACATTTTTTTTGATATATGCAAAAAAGGGAATAGGTATATTAATTCTAGCCTAGGGGAGGTATTATTCCTAGGACCAGCCCATTTTTTATTGCACCATTTGGTTAAATAAAACTGGGCCTAGGCCTAATTTAAATATTCCTGGGTTTTAAAAAAAAACAGGCTACTTAAATCCTAAAAAAACCCTGATGTATTCTTGGGGTGGGGGTTGTAATCAGGGGCTGTTTACACAGGATCAAAAAAATGGGTTTTGATCAGCACATGCCTCTAAGAAAACCCTTTCTTTTGCTTTTGCCTTGTCTAAACCCCTTTTAGGAGGGGCCCTTTTATTTCATTTCTTTTTTTTTGGAGGGTGGATGTTTCTCCAGCAATTCTGATTAATTTCTGTAAAAGGTATCTTTTTCTATTTTCCAAAAGCAGGTCTCATTGAGCAAAACACTTTTTTAAAGGATTACATTACATTTCCCTCTTTAATGTTATTCTTTTAGTCCAAAAAAATAATTTTGATTTCTTACTTTTTTTGGTCCCACACCATTTTTATTTATAATTAAGGAAGAAGCTTTTTTTTTTTAGGTTTAAATTTTTTTGGAGTAAAATCCCTTTTTTCAATATATGTTTTTTTGCCTCATGGGGTGGTTGTACTCATTTTTTTCCTTACTTCAATAATAAATACAATTACTTAAATATTTTACTAGTTTTTAAAAAAAAAAAAATTGAAAATTCAAAGAAGCAAGTAAGAGGTGAGGACGGGGAAAGGGGTTTTTAGTATTTTGGGGGACTCCTTTTTTGTTAAATAAATTATTTTCT
>NW_023642257.1:0-9956 GCF_015228065.2 Penaeus monodon | reverse complement strand
CGTTGGCTATGTGACGGCCAGCCGCATCCGGTGCCCTGCAGGGAGCCAGGTTGGGGTGGTGTGCATTGAAGTCTCCCCCTATGATCACTCGGTCGTGTGCTGCGGAAGCACATACCTGGCTGATGTCTAAGCTACTACAGTGTGGCCGGCTGTACACATTGTACAATTTCAGGGGTCCCCCGGCCAGTTGAATCTCGACGGCAAGAGATTCAACATCTTCTCCACAGTGCGGTGCATCGGCTATTGCGGAGCAGGGAATTGTTGCTTTCACCAGGGTCATCAGGCCTCTTTTGCCATCGGAACGTGGCAGCGCGTCTTGTCTGGACTTGGTATCCGAGGAGTGTTGCAGGACAGGACTAAAGATCTCTGCAGCCAAATCCAAAGCCATGGCTCTGAGACAGAGAGTTCAAGGCACAAGTCTGAAAATCCAGGGAATGGACTTGGAGTGGGTTCAGGAATACCTCTACCTTGGGGTAAGGATAGACCGGACCCTCTCCTTCCGCCAGGAGGTCCAGTACCTGCTTGACCGAACAAAGGCAAGACTGTCTGTCATGAGAGCAATGAGTGGAAGACGCATAGGGGCCAGACACAGAGTACTAAGATCATTCTACGTACATGCTGTCAGGCCCATTGTAGACTATGCCTCCCTCGCTCTGATTGGCATTAAGAGAAAATATAAAGACCGATTGGAGACAGTCCAAAACGAAGCTGCCAGGGTCATTCTGGGTGCCCCAAGGTGGGCGAAGGTCCTCAACCTCCTAGTGGAGACAAACTTTCTCCCCTTGGCCTCACGAATTGATCTAGTGGCAGCACAATTCTTATCAAAGGTCATCCAGGCTCCCAGGAACACAAGCCTAAGACACAAAATAGTCAGACGCCTAGAACAAGATAACGAGCTGTTTGCAAACAACTCCTGGCTGTCTCACACAGCCAGGGTACTAATACGCCATCAGCTCAAAGAACCGCTACCGGCCAAGGGCATGGACTCCCCACACCCTGACTTTGTCGAAGCTCCGCCGTGGGCACAAACCTCGATAGAGTTCTCGGTCATGAGACTGGCAAGAAAAAAGAATGAATATTGTACGCCTAGCCTAAAGGCAGAAACCCAGAGGGTCATTGCAACCATCACCCAGGATGCTTGCTCAGGGTAGAAGAATTATCATAAACTGGGTTCCCAACCATATAGGGATCAGAGGCAATGAGCTTGCTGACAGATTAGCCGAAATCGGCCGGGGTATGCCCCCTAATCCCATGATAATATATCAGAGCCGAAATTTACTTAGGAGGAAGTGTACGGTGACGGCCAACTCCTTCCTCCTGCGGCTTCACAGAGAGGAAACGAGATATTCCCCCTCGGCCAGCTGGTACTCAGATGCCACAGGCTATGAACCACTGGCACTCTCTGAAATAAACAACAGAGGTACCGAAGTCATTCTGCACAGAATGCGCCTAGGTTACCACTGTGCATGGCAGATTATACAAACCATAGAACGTGAAGAGAGGTGTTGCATGCATTGCGGCGAGCCGAACGCCACACTGGTACATTACTTGGAGAATTGCGTGCACACGCAATTCCTAAGACAAACCCCACAGAACACAGCCGTCGTGCTGGTAAAGAGATTATGCGAGATGCTTACACCACGGCTACAGGAGCGCCTGCTGGCAATCCCACCGCCACGGTAAGCACCGAGTGTCAGACCAACAAATGAGACAGCCATAAAAAAGCTGACACAGGCCGGGCGAAGCCAGAACTTCGCAAATCTCAAGCAAGCAAGCTTCCGCGCTCGGTAAAGTCAGGTCCAGGCGGTTTGGCGATCCGACACCCGCCAATCACCGCGCAGCTCATCGGACCTGACTCGAGAGTATATATCGCGGCTGGCATATTTAAGCCGCCGAGTCCAAAAGAAACTCACTCACCCACGAGCACCTAGTCAATGCCAAGAGAGTAACCATAATAGCAAAACAGAACCTCAAAGTGTCATTGAGCCATCCTGGAGTACCGGGACCTCAATCGCGCCGCGAATCTTTTTGCTATTCTGACCTCTCCACTAACGTAAATGATCTGCAAATTTCCTCTGTCTTCAGAGATTATTTGCTTTGCCACTGCCTTCAGCGGTTTTTTCTTCTTGTTGACTACTGACGGTGACAAGGGAACATTACACCTCTCCCCAGACCCGCAGCTCTTTCTATCACAGGGAAACCTGTATAGGGAGGCCCAGCAGTCTGGGGTGACATTTAGGTGTCCTCTACCTCCTCCTAATTTTCTTCAATTTCTTGTGGCCACCTGGACCTACATAAGCCCTCGAGACTTTTGTATTCGTCTGGTTGGCGCGCCTCTAACCTGCTGTCCCTTTGTAGCAAGGATTGGCAGTAAGGGAGAGGCCCAACACAAAACTCCGATCCCTCAGTGCACTGGAGTACGCAACCAGGCTGATACTGAGGGGGGTCGAGTGCAGGTACCTTGCAAATTTCCACTATCGCCTCTAAATTTCGAACTTTCTCTCCTCTAAAATCATTTTCCCCTCCTCTCCTTCACCTCACCGATCACGCTCACCCATCTCACCCCTGACGACCTCATGCAACCGAACCATGGCTAAAGTAAAGATCAATGTCAATGGCGGCCCGTCCCCGAGCCGCCGTAACTCCCTCGCCCAGGCACTCTTTGAGGCCGAAATCAGAGTACTTCGGTACTACCCCACCCATGAAGGGTATGTTGCACTAATAGACGATGACAAACAGGCAGAGAAACTCTTCTCTCATGACACCATGAACAAACTGGCAAAGTTGGGATTCACACCGATCCTTCCATTGGATATGCGAGCTAAACTCACGCTAGTATTCAAAAAACTAGACAGACAGGTTGTTAATGAGGAACACGACGACATCACCAATGAAATCATGAGTTCAGCCCCCTACGCAAAAGTGGAAAACATCCACATCATGAAAACCATCTACATGATGAAGGTAAGATTTTCCGACCACGCCTCGGCAAATAAAATAAAGGAAGAGGGCATTTATCTCTTCAAGCTATACGTCGCACCATGGCAGATCGAATTTGAACGATTTACTCCCGTGAGACAGTGCATGAATTGCTATGCTTATGGCCACCTTAAGTCCTCCTGTAAAGAGGAAAAGAAAAACCGATGCTCCGAATGCGGCTCCGGAACGCACACATACCGCACATGCACTAGCACACACAAAAAATGCCTGAACTGTGGCGGGGCACACCGCACCTTTGCCAACAGCTGTCCCACCCGGAAAGACGCCATCAAAACCTCTCAAGAAAAAGAGAAGGAGAGGGAGAAAGAAAAAGAAAATAAACCACTGAAAGCAGTTGCCCAAAAAACAGCACAAGCCACAGTGCAGGCAACAACTAATGCATGGAAACCACTTATCAACCAGGTCCGCCAGGACATCAGAGAGAACAATGAAAAAAACAAGACCAAAGTAGAACCCACGGTGCACCTTGCCCTCCCTAACAACCTGTCCAAGGAAATTTTGGTAGTGTTGCTGCATGCACACCTACAAAACCTGATAAACCCCGAAAGAGGCTTCAGGGAACACGCCAGGGAAGCACTGAGGAGAAATAACCTTCCAGAGCTCGACCTAGGGGAAGCTGACTCATGGGGGATCCTCAAGGTGGTCCACCCTCCCCCTCCTCCAACAGAAAACAAACAATCTGAAACAGCCTCCCATGTCCAAGCTCTGGACACGCAGATTGAACAGATCTCCCCATCCACTCCTACAAACCCTGCTACCCCTGCCCCTGACACCTCCGTCAGATCCAAGCAACAGCAACCTATCCCTCAGGGGCCATCATCTCTCAAAAGGTATGCTCTACCACCACCATTGAAAGATCTCCCAAAAGAGACCCCCCCAGCAGAACTGGCAACCCCAGTCTCGGCTGATCCATATGAACCAGATGAGAACGACATCTCCTTTATGGGAGATGATGGCCAGGAGAGGCTGATGGATGGAACGGTGAAGGACCCCAAATTCTATGGAATCAGACTATTTGCCAGAAACCCTGATAAATATGAGTACTCTAGCCGATATGAAATTGGTCAAGAAATACAGAAAGGCAGGATTAAATGGCTCTTCTCTAACGAAGAGAGATACAACATGGTCATAGCTGGCAAACTCCACGAACACCTTACACAGGGAAACATCCTGGTAACAAACAGGATGATCGAAAAACACCAAGACATCACAAAAATACGAAATGGACACCTCGTTGTCCCAGACAAGTACACAGGACGCAAACATGATTAATAACACATCACTACATTCACGCCTCACAATCATCCAACACAATGTATTACACTGGACAACACGAAAAAACGAACTCTCTAATGCATACAGAAAACATGACCCACATATCATCCTTATAAACAGCCATGGGCTCAATAACACTACTCCACTGAAAATCTACCCATACACAATTTACTCTTCCAACAAATCACAGGAAAGAAGCGATGGCGTAGCAATTGCGATCAAAAATAACATTTCTCACAAAATCATTAATAACTTCACCTCTGACCTCCTGGCAGTCGAAGTAAACACACCACAAGGACCCATTATACTGGCAACACTCTACATCCCACCACGAAGACCATACATCCCAGAACCTGACATCCTGCAGCTCCTGAGGCACAACAAACCAATATACATCATGGGAGACTTTAACGCAAACCACACACTTTTGGGATACAATCACATAAACGCAGTAGGCAGAGGCCTGGCCTCCTACATACAACAGGGAAGACTCACACACCTCGGTCCACACACACCTACATACATTGCATACAACACAGCAACAACTCCTGACATAGTACTTGCCAACCACAGAGCACACCTACACTACCACATATCGACAGACGACGTCACCTCCAGTGATCACCTCCCTGTCATACTAACACTTTCAACAAATCCCATCATGATCCCAACACAACCCCGAGAATCCTTCAAACATGCAGACTGGGAGGGATTTAAACAAGCACTCGAAAACACACAAATAATCGATCTCGAGGGCCAACACACACACATGATAAACAACCACCTTGAACAGTGGTACACAGACATACAGACGGCCAGACTGGCCAACATACCCAGAACAACACACAAAACCATTCCCCACTACCGAGAAACACATCGTCTGAAATTGCTAAAAATACAATACAGGCACTTACACCAGCTAACAACAACACGGGGCTGGGACGCACACCTACGCACACGATACAGAGAACTCAAAACACAACTAACACACGAGGTTAAAGTAATGAATAAACAACACTGGGAAACCCTTGCACAAAAACTATGTCAGAACACACGAGACCCCAAGAAGTTCTGGAGCTCCTTCAAGAAACTCATGGGGTCAAACAGACAGACAGCCACATACATATACAACACACACAGACAAAAGGTTGACTCGGTGGAGGAGATGGAGCTTCTCCACAGGGAATTCTGGCAACGGAATTTCCAGATCTCCCCCACCGAGAATGCCCGGTTTGACCACACCACAGAGACCGAGGTCACACACTTTCTACAGCAACACAGAAACCTAACTCTCCCAGAAAACATCATCACTCTAAACAATCTCACAGAGGACAGTCCCCTCTCCACACCCATCACTACAGAAGAAATTGTTAACACTATCAAAAACACCAAAAACACAACACCAGGAGCAAGCAACATAAACAAAACAATCATCGAACATCTGCCACCCACAATGATCCGCAGGCTACGCCACATCTTCAATACATCATTGGCCACAGGATATTTCCCTGATAGATTCAAACAAGCCACCATCACCCTCATACCAAAAGCAGGGAAGTCAGCACATGAGGTGGAAAACTACCGCCCCATCTCATTGCTGGAAGTTCCCGGGAAACTGCTAGAGAGGCTAATAACACGCAGACTCACTACATACTTTGAAAACAACAACATACACAACAGTAGGCAATACGGCTTTCGCCCACACAGAGGGACCGAGAGTGCTATCGCCCTCGCTTACGAGGAGATCGCTCTCGGTCTCGCCAACAAGCACCAGATCAACATCATACTGCGAGACGTCAGCAAGGCCTTTGATAAGGTCTGGCATGACGGCCTCAAATACAAATTAACACAGTTACAACTCCCGACTCATCTCACGCGCCTTCTCTGCAGCTTCCTGGATCACAGGACTGCCACAATACGCCTGGGAACCCACCTGGGCACCCCTCTCCACCTTAGAAGTGGAGTCCCACAGGGAAGTGTACTCTCACCAACCCTGTATATCCTGTACACAGCCAATCTGCCTCCACCTACACCCCACAGCAACTTTATTTCCTATGCAGACGATATCACACAGATAATCTCACACCCCTCTAAGTCACAACACTTCATGAAACTAACAACAGAAAGAGCTATTCAGAACATCAACACATTTGAGCACCATTGGAAAATACAGACAAACATCAACAAATTCAAACTCATCCACATTGCACGCAGAAACTCACAACCCATCACAGTCAACAACACTAACATCCCATACACAAACAGAGGCAACATTCTTGGATTCCATTTCACAACCACCGGATTCACCACACATATCAAACAAAAAATCGCCCAAGCACAAAAAACACTCACCAAACTCAGACGCTTCTCATGCTGCACACCGCAAACAAAACTCAGACTCTACAAAACAACTGTCAGACCAATCCTTGAATACACAGCTATCCCACTGGTTGCAATATCAAACTCACAAAAATACAAATTGCAAGCAGTACAGAACAAAGCACTACTCTGGGTACACGGCGCAACATTTATAGACCGAATTCCTTCAGAAACTTTACACAGAACATACAGCATTGAGCCACTAAACACACGCATACACACACGAGCTAAAAACACCTGGGCCCGACTGCGCGAACAAGAAGACGACCACTACAACAACATCATACACAAACACACGAACACACACACAAACCACACCTGGTGGCCCAGAACACTCACACTCACCGAAAACATAACACCACCACCCATATACGCACATCCTCACGACCCCAGCTATGACCATGACTAATCTTAAGGACTAATTTTAAGGAATTAATATAAGGCTAATGTTAAAAACAAATAAATAAAACCAGAAGTCACCCTCAGAATCCCCAAAGGATTGTCTGATCCGAGCTGCATAGCAACGGCAATTTCAATTGCAAGGCGAGCGACCATCGGCTCTGCCAGCTCACAGGCGTGCGGCGCGGATCAGCCAATCACGGGGGAGAGAGGGCTGGCCATCTTGACGTCACTCAATGGTATAAGTTCGGCAGCGCTGTTTCATCCTCATTAACTCACACTCACTCAAACACCCACAAACAGTTAAAATATTCAATTACAACACATACACATCCAACAAAACAAACGCCACCAGTGACGGCATTGCCATTGCCGTCAAACAACACATCAAACACAAAATACTGGACACCTTCACCTCAGAACTCATGGCCATCGAAATCGACACCCCTCATGGACCCATCATCATCGCCACCACTTACATCCCCCCACGCAGACCTTACCTTAACCAACCTGATCTTTTCCAACTTCTACGACACCAAAAACCAACATATATCATGGGAGACTTCAACGCACACCACAGACTCTTTGGTTACACAGACACAAATGCCGTCGGACGAGGCCTCGCCTCACTCATCTCCGTCGGCAGACTCACCCACCTCGGCCCAGACGCCCCAACATTCATGTACGTGCCAACAGCTCCACCACACCAGACATAGTTCTCGCAACACACACTGCAAATCTGAATTACCACATAACCACAGGACGATGTCACATCCAGCGATCACCTTCCGGTGATACTCACACTCTCCACCAACCCCATCAGGTACCCACACCGCCCCGAGAGAACCTAAACATGCAAACTGGGAAGGGTTTAAACAAGCACTTGAACACACACACACACTCCAGATCTCGAGGGGCAACCCACCACACACCATAGACCACCACCTTAACCAGTGGTACGCAGACATACAGACCGCCCGCGAGGCAAACATTCCTAAAACAACATACAAAACACTTGTATACTACCGAGAAACACATCGTCTAAAAACACTAAAAATACACTACAGACACCTTCGGGAACTTGCTGAAACACAGGATGGAACACAGAACTTCGAACACGACACAGAGAAATTCAAATACAACTCACCAACGAAACAAAAAACATGAGCAACCAACACTGGGAAAACACTCACAAAAGACTATGCAACAACATAAAAGATCCTAAAGTCTTCTGGATGAAACACAGGAGACTCATAGGATCGAACAGACAGACTATCACATGGATTTACAACACCAACAGACAAAAGATTGACACAGCAGAGGGGATGGAAGCTGTTCACAGAGAGTTCTGGCAACAGAACTTCCAAATCTCCCCTGCTGAAAACACAACATTTGACCCACACACAGAGCCGAGGTAACACAATCACTACAACACCTGCAACACCTGACTCTCCCCCCACAAACAATATCACTCAACACTCTCTCACCTGACAACCCTCTCTCACAACCCATCACACCAGAAGACATGAAACGCGCACACACACACTCTAAAAACACAACACCAGGACACAGCAACATTAACAAACTCATCATTCAACACCTCCCACCCATCATGATCACCCGCCTCAGATCCATCTTCAACGCTGCCCTGGCAACTGGACACTTCCCCAGTAGGTTTAAACATGCCTCCCTTGTTTTGATCCCAAAACAAGGGAAGCCACCCCACGAAGTGTCCAGTTTCCGACCGATTTCACTGCTGGAAGTTCCCGGGAAGTTGCTTGAGAGGATTATCACACACAGACTTAAAACACACCTTGAATACAACGACATACACAACCCTAGGCACACGGCTTTCGCCCACACAGAGGGACTGGGAGCGCAATCGCCCTCGCTGACGAGGAGATCGCTCTCAGTCTCGCAAACAAGCACCAAACCAACATTCTACTACGAGACGTCACCAAGGCCTTTGATAAGGTCTGGCATGAGGGTTTCTCAAATACAAAATAACACAATTACAATTACCTCCCACACTTCACACGCCTCTTATGCAACTTCCTGGACAACAGAACAGCCTCCATCCGCCTCGGTGCACACCAAGGCCCTCCCATCCACCTCAGAAGTGGAGTTCCACAGGGCAGCGTTCTTTCACCCACACTCTTCACCCTCTACACTGCCAGCCTGCACCACCAGCACCATACAGCAACTACACAGCATACGCAGACGACATCACACAAATCATATCACACCCCTCCAAATCCAAAAACATCATGAAAGCAGCCACACAAACAGCCATAAACACAATCAACACGTACGAAAACAAATGGAAAATACAAACCAACACAAACAAATTCACAATCATACCAGTGGCGAGACGCAACCCACCCCCAGTCACGATAAACAACACAGACATGCCATACGCAACCTCGGGAAACATGTTAGGCCTACAAATTAAGCAGAAACGGGATTCACACACACGCACAACAACCGCACTAAACAAGAAGCACAGCTCTCAAAAAGATCAGACGCTTCTCATTTCTGCACAACAGCCACCAAACTTAAACTCTACAAAACCACCGTAAGACCCATACTCGAGTACACACCCATTCCACTGATTGCAATCTCAAACACACAGAAACTCAAGATGCAATCTATACAGAACAAAGCACTATACTGGATAAACAACACCACTATACAGGACAGAATACGATACAGAATCACCGCACAATCACTACACCAAACATACAACATAGAGCCACTGAACATACGCATACACACACTAGCCAAACGAACATGGGACCGCATACAACACATAGACAACACAAACTACGACGACATCATACACAAGCACACGCACACACAAACAACCCTTTCCATCACCCGTGTGGAGCCCAACACATTATTGC
>NW_023642256.1:0-9956 GCF_015228065.2 Penaeus monodon | reverse complement strand
GGGTTTGGGGGAAAATCCCCGTGACTGTTAGTATATTTTATATATTTTATTATATTTTTTTTTAAAATTATATATATATATATATATATTATATTTATTTTATTTTATATATATATATATATATAACCACACACACCGAGGAATAATGAAACCAGTCAAATACTTTCTTGTATTGGAAGATATTCTTCATTCATACTTTTATATTTTTGTCAACAGAATTATTTTATATATTATATATATAATTTTATATTATATTTTAATATATATAAAAACACACACACACACACCACACACACAAAACACACACACCCACCACACACCACACCACACACACACCAGAGGATATAATCAAACCGGTAAATACATTTTGTTTGTGAAGATAATCATTTCCCATTCATACGTTTATACTTTTGCAACAGAAATATATATATTATTATAAATATATAATATATTATTATTATATATATATATCCAAAACCACACACAATATATATAATATATATATATTTATAATATATATATATATATATATATATATATTAATATACAAAACCATTATATATATACACACACACCACACACACACACCCCACACATATATATTTTTAATTATTATATTTATATTATTATATATATATATATTTTAATATAAAATATAAAATTTATTTAATTTTATATAAAATTATATTTATATAATTATTTTAAATAATATATATTTAAAATATATATAATATATATATAATATTATATTAATATATACTATATATTAAGAAATTTATTATTTATTATATTTATATATTATATATAATATATTTTTTTATTAAATTTTAAAATTAAATTATATATATATATTCCCAGGGGGGTGCTTCACGGCAGTGGGAAGCGAGGGTGGGTAGCCTAGATAGTTAAGTGTTTGATGCCTTCTCGTTTGCAGCTTCCACCCCGGCTAGCCCGTGCAAAAGGACAGCTTCCCAAAAGCCCCCCTGCCAGGCACAGCCTCTCCATCACTAAATTTTTGGCGGCCTCTCGGGCCACCCATGGTAACGGGGGCCCTGGGGGGTCCGGGCAAATCTGGGGGATCTCGGAGCAGCAGGAGGCCCCAGGTCGGAGTTGGGGGCCCCCCCGGGGTGGACACGCTCTGGCTTCGACCAACCCCTTTCCCCCTAGCCCCCCGGGGTAAGGGGGCGGCTGGGGGGAGGTGGGCCTTGCCAGCCTCCCCCCCCAGAATGCCCCTCTGGCAACGTTTTTTTTTAAAGGAAAATGCTGGGGGGAGGGGGTTGTCCCCCCCCCCCAGCAAGAAGGGGGCTGTGGGTCCCGGGGGAGGGAAAATGTCGGGGTGCAGGATTGGAAGAGAGTTACTCGTCCGCCTGCGCCCCGGCGGCGCCAACCCCCCATGAAGTTTGTGGGGAAAGCCCTCGGGAACCCCACAGGTGGATAGGCGGCCCCACAGCCTCCCGACCCTTTTTTCTGGGTGTTTTTGGTGGGGGCGGCAGAGGTGGCGTGCACCCGGATGACCAAACCCAGGTTAAACCTGGGCGTGTTTTCCGGGTAGGCGTTTGGAAAAATCCGTCCTTGCGGCAGGATAGGGGTTTCCCTTTGCTATCGGGGAATTGAAGCGATTGGGATTGGGGTGGCTGCCCTCTCGGGGTGAGAAGACCGGTAGCGGCACGTCAGTGGGGTGGACCCTATTTACGGTGGGGCCGCACGAGGGTCCCCACCCCCGGGGTAGCCATACCATTCCAGCAATTCACCCCTGCGGTAGTCGGGGGCCCGGTTTGATGAGCGTATCATGGCATTGAGATGAGCATGTTTTTGGCTTCTGTTCTTTGTGTATAGCCCCCTACCGATGTACAAAAAACCCGAGGAAAAGCGTTCTACGCCAAACTCGCATCTGGGGCAGACGATTGCCCCCGGGAACTTTCGCTTGTTCTGGGCGATTCAATGCGGTATCCGGCTGTGCCCGAGTGGCTACGAGAGTCTGTGGGCCCCCCAGGGCTCGGGGTGACCCCAGCAGCGAGAATGCCCCCTTTCCGGGACTTTGCAGGCCCCAAAAAATAGGATCTCTGGCCCCTGGTACACGCTCCAAATCGCATCGCGGGATTGGTACAGAAATCGGGTACAGTGGCCAAGGGAGATCGACCACATTTTGTCAGACGCGAGGAGGATCCTCCAGAACTGCGGGTTTCCGGGAGTGCTGAGTTCTGTGGCACCGCCCAAGGTGCTTGTGGCTACCCTGGGGCCATTAAAAAACCCCCCGCCCTCCAGTGGCCACCCTAAGGGTTTTCACTTGGACAGACTAAGGGAGGGGGAGTGTCCCCGTGGGTTCGCCAGGGCAGTCTCTGCCATTCTCAAAACCACAACCGACGGATCCATTGCCTCTGGGGGGAGTTTAAAGGCATAACCTCGAAGCAGCCAGGACCATGGCGTACGCCCAAGGACGGGCGAAACCACCCCCCTGGAGACATTAGGGGCCACTGAAGCGGTCGCAAGGTCGGCTGAATGGGAAATAAAATCTTGCTCGTTCCAGGGTGCGTAGGGCTGGGGACACTCTGAGAAGGGGCAAGGGAAACATTTCATCAGGAATCTTGCTGGGAGGGGGGCCATTTTTTGGTAAATGCCTTGCCCTGCTCCCAACCCCTGAGAAAACTAAACCCTAAGCCCTCCCACGGACTGCAGTCCGATAGCGGATGGAGGGATCACTCAGATCATTTTGGGGTTTCGTAAAGTTGGTGAGTTTTTTAAAAACATTTGTACCAGGTGGATCCCCCAAAACAGTTAGCTTGATGAAGCGATGTCTCAGTGCCTTGCCGGGCCCACCCCTCAGCGAGGAAACCCCCTACCCCAACAAAAGGTTAGGCTGGCGATTTCCAAACTGAAAAGTGGGAAGCTGCGGCATTTGGGATATCCCTGCTGAAATGTAAAAAGGTGGGGGGGAACCTATGGAAAAGGGGCCGCATACAGCCTGACTGCCATTGGGAGTTGGACCTTTTCCCCCCCGACCTGCTGAGGGGCGGGTCATCCCTCTGGAAGGGGAAAGGGGATCGATGGGAGTAACAAATACCGTGGCATTACAGCTCAGATACCCGGCAAGGTTCTCGCCACATTCTTTTGAAAAGGGCCCCCACCACTACTGAGGCACCAGAGACCGGGGCAGTCTGGATTTCTCCTGCAATCCCCAAAAGACCGATACTAGGCTTTGAGTAATTTTGGGGAAAGCCGCGGAGTTTGGTCGTGGGGTTTCTTGCAGCCCACATCGACCTCAAAAAGGCGTTTACTCGGGGATGGGAATCGCTATGGGAGATCCGAGGCTCGGGGAATTCCCACACAGATTTTGGCCTGTAGCAAGCCTCTATATGGACTGAAAATGCTGTAAAGTGTGGGGGGTAGTCGAAATTTTTCCCGTTAAATTAGGTGAGGGGAAGGGTGGGGCCTGCACCCCCACTTTTCAACATTTTATGGACTGGGTAATGGGGAGACTAATAGCCAAAATCGTGCGGAGCAACACTAGGCAATATTAAGGTCTCGGACCTTTATTTTCCGAGATGTTGCCATCCTATCTGAGTCCTTGGGGTCACTTGGCGGCTCTTATCTTTAGCAAGAGGCGAAGCCCCTAGGCCTAAGGCTCCTGGACCAAGCCAAGATTTAGGCTTTGGGGGGCCCGTTAGGGCCGTTCGGGGACCATGCTTGCGGCGAGGACGTTGAAGTACAGAAAGTTTTACATACCTTGGGGAGCGTGTCCAATCTCTGGGTTTTTCAACCCGGAAGTCAGTAGACGGGTTGGTCTGGCAACAGAGCCAGAACTGATCAACAAGAGCGTTTGGAGATGTCACCTATGCGGGACCAACTGCGTGTTTCAAGGCCTTGATACTTCCAGTTTTTCTCTATGAAGCGAAAAACCCGGACCATCCAGTGCCTTGGAGTCCGCCTTGATGCCTTTTGTAACAAGTCCCTTCGCCCGGTCATGGGGGACAGTTTTTTGGGAGGGCCACGGTCCAACCCGGGGGTACACCGTAACTGGCAGGGACCGTTACTTTCATAAACCGGGGTCGCCAACCAGGCTATATGGCCCCCTAGCTCCCTCCCTAGGGGCGACCCCCGCCCACCAGGTGTTTTCTGCGAGAAAACCCTGGGGGGAGGAGCCTGTGGGCGTCCCAGGGGATATGGCTTGGGCAGTCGACGAGCCCGTTGGGAACAAAAGATGGGCCGGGGCCCGCCTGGAACCGCCTCGAGGGACCCTCGTGGCGGCCAAGGGTGGAGGCCCTGCGCCCCCGCGGCGTTTTGCCCCTTTTATGTGATGTGTATTTACAACACACACAACACACACACACACTCACACACCACACACACCAAAAAAACACACACACCAAACCAAAAACCCACACATATTTATATAGGTGTGGGTGTGTGTGTGTACAAAATATGTAACACAACACACGCACACACACACACACACCACACACACACACACACACACACACACAACAACACACACACACACACACACACACAAAACACACAACCATTGTGAAGATATTTATTTTCATTCATACCGTTTAATTTGTCAAAATGAATAATATAAATTATATAATAATTAAATAATATAATATAAAATAATATATAACACACCCCCACACACACACACACAAAACACACACACACACACAAAACACCCAAAACAAAACACACACACACACACACACCCACACACATACACACAACCCCAACCCCACACACACACATACACACAACAACATACCACACAAAAAATTATATAATATATAAATTTATATTATAAATATATAAAATATATATTTTATAAAAATTTTTTTATATAAAAAAAATATATATTAAAATATATATATTAAAATTTAATTATTATATTTTATAGAATATAAAATTATATATATAATTATTTTAATTTTAATTATATATATATATATAATATATAATTAAAAATATATTATAGGAATATTATATATATTATATATATAATATATAATATATAAAAATTATATAATATAAATATATAATATATATATATATATAATTATAATAGATATTTTATATTACCATATATATATTACCCCTATATATACTATATATATATTAAATACTTTTTTATATTACAATATATATATATATATATATATATATATATATATATATATATATATATATATTATATATATTATGTGTGGTTTTGGTATGTGTGTATGTGTGTGTGTGTGTGTGTGGGTTATGTGTGTTGTGTGGTGTGTGGGGTTGTGTGTGTTGTGGTTGTGTTGTGTGTGTGTGGGTGTGTGTGTGTGTGTGTGTGGTGTGTGTGGTTTTATATATATAATATATATATAATATATTTAATATTATATTATTATATTATTTTGAAAAATGTATAAACGGTAGAATGAGAAAAAATATTTTCACAATGGGTGTGTTTGTTTGTGTGTGGGGGTTGTGTGGTGGTGTGGGGTTGTGGTGTGTGGTGTGTGTGTGTGGGGTGGTGGGTGTGTTTTGGGGTTTTTTTACATATAATGACAACCAAACCACACACACATAATTATATATTTGGTTGTGTTTGGGGGTTGTGTGTGTGTGTGTGTGTTGGGTGTGTGTTGTGTTGTGTGTTGTGGTGTGGGGAATACATCATCTATAAAAGGGGGCTAACCCCGACGGGGGCGCATGGCCGCATCCCCCCTTTCGTTCCAGCCCGGGGGTCCCTCGGGCGAGTCTCCGGGCAGGACACGGCCATTCTAGTTCCCACGACAGGCCCCGTCGAGCTGCCCAAAGCCATGACCTTCTAGGTCGACCCACGGGTCTCCTCCACCCAGGGTTGCTCGCAGAGAGACAACCGGGGGCAGGGGTGTCCAAGGGGGCAGCAGGGGGCCATATAGCCGGGATTTGGCGACCCGGGAAATTATGCAAGTAACAGGTCCCAGCCAGTCTCAGGGTAACCCTTTTGGGACCGTGGTCCTCCCAAAACTGTACCCCATGACCCGGCGAAGGACTTGTTACAAAAGGCAAAAGGCGAGACCCAAGGCCGGATAGCCCCCAGGTTTCGTTTCCCCATAGGCAAAACTGGAAGTATAAAGGGCTTAAGACACGCAGCTTGGTCCTTCTGCATAGGTAACGACATCTCCAAACGTCTTTTTGATCGAGTTCAGGTTTCCCTGTTCCAGACCAATCCGTCACTGACTTCCTGGTCTGACAACCCAGAGAATGGACTACGTAAAAAAGGTTGTAAAACTTTCTGTGACTTCAAGTCCTCGCCGCAAGCATGGTTTAAAAAACGGGTTCCCCAAAACAGGCCCCCAAATCCAAATTTTGGTCTTGCCCGGAGCCTCTAGGTAGGGTTCCCCTCTTTCTAAATGATCAAGAGCCGCCACAAGTGATCAAGGATCAGTAGGAGGGCAACTCGTGGAAAAGTAAAGGGTCCGAGACCTTAATTTTTCCTAGGTTGCTCCGCACGACTTTGGTAGTACCCTTCCCCATTATCCAGTCAAAAGTGTTGAAAAGTGTGGGTGAAAGGCACAGCCTTCCCTCACCCTAAATTTAACAGGGAAGAAGTGACTCCCCCCCCCAACTTTCAGCACTTTCGTACCGTATAGGGCTTGCTATCAGGCCAATAATTGTTCGGAATTCCCCTGAGCCTCGGGATCCCCAAGCGATTCCCGATGCACCGAGTAAAAACGCCTTCTTGGGGTCGATGTGGGCTGCAAGAAACCCACGACCAAACCACGACGGGTTCCAAATTACTCAAGCGCTAGTATACGGTCATTTGGACTTGCCAGGAGTAAACCAGACTGCTCCGGGTTTGGGGCCTCAGTAGGTGGTTCGGGGCCTTTTTGAAGAAAGTGAGCGAGAACCTTTCCTGGTATGCTAGCAGTGTAAAAGCCACGGTAGTTGTTCAGTCCCATCATCCCCTTTTCCCCCTTTCCCGAGAGGGATGACACGCCCCTCAGAGTCAGGGGGAAGGTACCAGATGCCAAATGGCAGTCAGGACTGTATGCAGGCCCCCTAGCCATAGGGTTTACCCCGCCTTTGCAGTTCAGAGGGGTATCAAAAGCCCCCAGCTTTCCCCCTCTTTAGCTTGGAAATCGCCGCCTAACCTCTGTTTGGGTAGGGGGGTTCCTCGCTGATGGGTGGGGCCGGACAGGGACGAACATCGCTTGATCCAAGCAACTGTTGGAGGTCCCCCGGTACAACTGTTCAAAATACCCGCCCCAAAGTTCAGAACCCCCAAATGATCGAGATGACCGTCCATCCCGATCGGACGCAGTCTCTGTGAGGAGGGTTAGGGTTTAGTTTTCTCAGGGCTTGGTGGCAGGGGGAAGGTCTTTCCAAAAAATGGCCTTCGACCCCCTCAGCAAGATTTCTGATGAAATGTTCCTTGCCCCCTTCTCAGCAGTGTCCGAGCCCCACCACCTGGAACGACGAAGTTTGATTCCCATTTAGCCCAGCCTTGCGACCGCTTTCAGGGCCCCAAAGTCTCCAGGGAGATGGTATTCTGCCTTTCCTTGGGGACGCCAATGGATCCTGAGTGTTGAGTGTTTCGCTTGAAGGCTCCCACAGAGCAAATGGGTCCTCAGGTTGCTGGGTTTTTGAGAATCGGTCAAGACGCCGTGGGGAACCCACGGGGAACTCCTCCCCCTTAGTCTGTCCAAGGAAACACCTTTGGGTGGCCCCCGGGGGGGGAGGGGAGTTTGAAGTGGACCCGGGGTAGCCACAAGCAGTATGGCGGTGCCACAGAACTCAGCCCCTCCGGGAAAACCCTGAGTTCTGGGGGATCCCCCATCGCGGGACAAGAATGTGGCGATTCCTTGGGCCCCTTACCCGATTGCTGTACCAAGTCCAGCGATGCGATTGGGCGCTGGTACCCGGAGCCCCAGATCCCCATTTTTGGGACCTACAAAGCCCGGGGAAGGAGGCTTTCTCCGCGGGGTCAGCTCCCGAAATGGGGCCCACGACCTTTGTAGCCAGTCGGTCACAGCCGGATCCGCATTGAATCGCCCGAACAATGGAAGTCTCGCCGGGGGCAAGTCTGCCCCCCAGAGCGGTTTGGCGTAGAACGCCCTTTACACGGTTTTATTACTGGTAGGGGGCGTATACAGAATAGAGACATGAAGCCAAAGATGCTTAGTCTCAAAGCCCTGATACGCCATCAAAAGGGCACTCGTACCCCCGGCTGAAGTTGACTGGAGATGGATGGCTACACCTGGAGGGGGTGACCATCGCCCCGCCGCGTAGTAGGTGTAAAACCCCCCACACTGATCGTGCCGCTACAGGTCCTTCTCACCTCTGAGGGGCAGCCCCCTCAAAATCCCAATGCTTCAATTCCCGCGATAGCGAGGTAACCGCTCATCCGCCCCAAGGACCGGATGTTCCCAAACGCCTACCGGAAAGCACGCCTGAGGTTAAGCCTCGGGTGGGGCACTGGGTGCCGCCCCTCTTTCGCCCCCCCCCAAAACAGCCCAGATTAAAAGGGGGTCGGCAGGCTGTGGGCCCCCCTTCCCCCGTGGGGTTCCCCAGGGCTTTCCCCCCAAGCTTCATGGTGGGGTTTGGGGCCTGCCGGGGGCAGGCGGGACAGTAACTTGTTCCATCCTGCACCCCGACATTTGCCCTCCCAGCGGGACCCACAGCCCGCTTACTTGCTGGGTGGGAGGGGCAAAACCCCCCCCCCCCAGCATTTCATTTAAAAAAAAAGTTGCCGAGGGTCATTTGGGGGGAGGAGGACTGGAAGGCCCCCCTCCCCAGCCCCCCTTTCCCCAGGGTGGTAGGGGGGATTTTGGGACGAAGCCAAGCGTGTCCCACGCCGGTGGGGGATAACTCCGTACTCTTGGGGGCCCCCTGCTGCCCCAATCCCCCACAGATTTAGCCTGGGACCGAAAAGGGACCCCGTTACCAAAGGGTGGCCACGGGAGGCATTTTCAGAAGTCTTAGTGATGGAGAGGCGTGACCGGCAGGGGAGATTTTGCGGAAGTGTCCCCTTTTTTGCATGGGCTAGCCAGGGGTGGAGTGCAGCGAGAAGGCAGCAAACCTTTAAAACTATCTGGCACCCCCACCACGTTCACACCCATCCACGTGAAGCACCCACCCATGTGGAATATATTTAATTTTATATATAATATATTTATATAATAATATATATAAAATAATATATAATTAAATATGCATAAATTATATAGATATAATTATATATAAATTATATATTATATTATAAAATTTTATATATATGTATATATAATATATATATATATAAATTTAAAATATATAATGTGTGTTTTTGGTGTGTGTGTGTGTGTGTGTAATAATTTTATGTGTTTTATAAAATTTAATATTAAAATATATATATTTTTTATATATATTTATATTATTTATATATTATGTGTTGTTGGTAATATATATAAAATAATAAAATATATATATTTTTATAAAATATATAATATATATAGTTGTGTGTGTGTGTATATAATATATATAATTTTATATATATATATATATATATATATAAATTTTATATATATATATTCTGTTTTACAAAAAGTATAAAGGGGTGAAAGAGAATGATTTTTTCCAATACAAGAAATGTTATTGACCGGTTTCGTTATATCCTCGTGGTTGGGTGTGGTTTGTGTGTGTGTGTTGTGGTGTGGTGTTGGTGGGGGTTGTGTGTGTGTGTGGGTTTTATTTTTTATAATATATATATAAAATATATAATATATATATATATAAAATATTCATTTAAAATGTTAAACGGTATGAATGAAATGAATATCTTCCAAAACAAGAAAAGATTTGACTGGTTTTGATTATTCTCGTGTTGTGTGTGTGTATATTTATAATAAAATATATTTTATATAATATATTTTTATATATATATATATAATTTTAATATATATTTTTTAAAAAAAAAAAATAAATTTATAAAAAAACCTATAACTTCCCTTTTTTATTATTTT
>NW_023642255.1:36009-40210 GCF_015228065.2 Penaeus monodon | reverse complement strand
AAGCCCTTTAAATTTCTACCCCTAAATTTAACGGGAGAAGTACATACCCACCACACTTTATAGCACTTTCAGTACCAGTATAGAGGCTTGCTATCAGGCCAATAATCTGTGTCGGAATTCCCCTGAGCCTCAGGATCTCCCATAGCGATTCCCGATGCACCGAGTCAAATGGGATGACCACGCCCCTCAGCAGGTCAGGGGGAATGGTACCAGACTGCCAAATGGCAGTCAGGACTGTATGCAAGCCCCAAGCCATAGGTTCACCCCCAGCCTTTAGTAGTTCAGCAGGGATATCACATATGCCTGCAGCTTTCCCACTCTTCAGCTTGGGAATCGCTAGCCTAACCTCTGTTAGGGTAGGAGGTTCCTCGCTGATGGGTGGGTCGGCACAGGCACTGCGATATCTCTTGCATCCAAGCTAACTATTGGACGGTCCACCTGGTACAACTGTTCAAAATACATGGCCCAACGTTCACGAACCCCAACATGATCTGAGATGATCCGTCCATCTGCTGATCGGACTGCAGTCATCTGTGAGGAGGGCTTAGGGTTCAGTTTTCTCAGGGCTTGGTAGGTAGGGCGAAGGTCATTTACTCAGCAAGATTCCTGATGAACTGTTCCTTGTCCCTTCTCAGCAGTGTCCGAGCCCTATGCACCATGGAACGACGCAAGACTTGATTCCCATTCAACCGAACCTTGCGACACGCTTCTGTGGCCTCTAATGTCTCCAGGGAGATGGAATTCTGCCTTGTCCTTGGGCGTACGCCAATGGACTCCTGAGCTGCTTCGAATGTACGCACTTAAAAAATCTCCCATAGAAAGAAACTGGGCTGTCAGGTTGCTGGGTTCTGTGAATCGGTCAGAGAACCCACGGGCACACTCCTCCTCCCTTAGTTTGTCCAAGTGAAACACCTTAGGGAATTTAAAGTGGACCCGCAGGGTAGCTACAACCAGCCTGTGGTCGGTGCCACAGAACTCGGCACTCCGGTAAACCCTGCAGTTCTGGAGGATCCTCCATCGCGTGCTAACAAGAATGTGGTCGATCTCCTTGGCCACTGTTCCCGTATCGCTGTACCAAGTCCAGCGATGCGGGTTGGAGCGCTGGTACCAGGAGCCAGAGATCCTCATTTTTGGACCTAGCAAAGTCCTGGAGAAAGGAGGCTATTCTCACTGCTGGGATCAGCTCCCGAGCCATGGGGGCCGACAGACATCTCGTAGCCAGCTCGTCACAGCCAGATACCGCATTGAAGTCGCCCAGAACAATGCGAATATCTCGCCGGGGGGCAATCGTCTGCCACAGATGCGAGTTTGGCGTAGAACACCTCTTTCACATCGATTTTATATACATCGGTAGGAGCATATACAGCAATAAGAGACAAGAAACCAAAAAGCATGCTTCAGTCTCAATGCATAATACGCTCATAACGGTGTCACCATCAACTACCAGGGCTGAAGTCGACGGAGATGGCTATGCTCACCCTGGAGGTGCTGCGGCCCGACCAGTAGTAGGTGTAACCACCACACTAAATCGTGCCGCCTAACCAGGTCTTCTCACCTCGAGAGGGCAGCACCTCAACTCCAGTCGTTCAATTCCCGCGAAAAGCAGAAGTAACCGCTCATCCGGGGCCGCAAGAACCGGAGGTTCCATGCGCCTACCTCCGAAAGCACGCCTGAGATTAACCCTCGGGTGGTCACTCCGGGTGCCACGCCACCTCGCCCCCCTGCAGACACAGCCCAAATAAAGGGGGTCGGCAGGTGTGGGACGCATCCACCTGTGGGGTTCCCGAGGGCCTTTGCCCCACAAGCTTCATGGTGGGTTTTGGCGCTGCCGGGCGCAGGCGGGACGAATAACTCTCGTTCCAATCCTGCACCCCGACATTTGGCCTCCCCAGCGGGACCCACAGCCCGCCCTTACTTGCTGGGTGGGAGGGATAACACCCCTCCCCAGCATTTCCATTTTTTTTTGACGTTGCCAGAGGGTTTATTCTGGGGGAGAGGAGGACTGGCAAGGCCCACCTCCCCGAGCCGCCCCATTACCCCAGGGTTTGGGTAGGGGCAGGAGTTGGTACGAAGCCAGAGCGTGTCCACACGCCGGTGGGCCATAAAATCCATACCTCTGGGCCTCCTGCTGCTCCGAGATCCCCACAGATCTAGCCTGGGACCGCAAGGTGCCCAGTTACCCATGGGTGGCCACGAGGAGGCACTGCAGAGATCTTGATGATGGAGAGGCTGTGACCTGGCAGGGGAGACTTATGCAAAAGCTGCTCCCTTTTTCGCACTGAGCTACCCAGGGGTGGAAGCTGCAAGCGAGAAGGCATGCAAGCACTTAACACTATCATAGGCTACCACAACCATCGCTTCACATCACCATGCACGTGAAGCACCCACCATGTATTATATGTATATATATATATATATATATATATATGATATATTATATATATATATATATATATATATATATATATATAAATATATATGAAATATTGCATAGATATATATATAGTATATATATATATATATAATATATATATATATATATATATATATATATAGTATATATATATATATATATATATATATATATATGTGTATATAAGTATATATATATATATAGTATATATTATAATATATATATATATATATATATATATATATATATATATATTATATATATATATATATATATATATATATATAGAAAAAAAAATTTTATATATATTATATGTTGTATATATATATATAAATAAAAATAAAATTATATTATTTAATTATATATAAAAAGATATATTATATATACATATATATTATATATATATAAAATATTATTTTATAAAATTAAAAAATATATATATATATATATATAATTAAAAAAAAATTTTTATATAAAATTTAAACACACAAAACATATTATGTATAAATATATAGTAGAAAGATAATATACACGTCGCTATCGACGAAAAGTCTCCGGACGCAGCACTTTAAAGGGACATCGGAGGTTGCTGTAAAAAGCTTCAAGGGACGTCATTTGAAGTCCTTTGATGTCTCATTCTGGAGTTCAAAATATCTACAGGCATCCATCCTGTTTTTAAAATGACGTACGCCTCCCCCCCCTGGTCCCCCCTCACGCCTTCAGGTACAACTCAAAAAGTGTACAGAAAAGGGCGCAAGTTTATTCTCGTTCCCCACTCGTGGTACTCCCACGGAAATAGAGCCCCCTTCTGAGGGACACACCCTTTGGGTGGTTTTTTAAATGGAGAGGGAAAAAGAAGGGGTTCCAAACAATGACCCCTATCTTGGGGTGGGAGGGCATCCCCTCTGGTCTCCCCCAAAAGGGGTTCACATCCCCCACGCGTTTGGTGCGGGCATCCTGTTCGATGGGAGACGGGAGACTGGGGGTGGACCTACGTGAATAGAGCCGCGGCTCGCAAAAAGCCTCTTTGGCCCTTTTATTCCAGTAAGATGGGGGGTCTGATCCGGGCCCCGGGTGTGCCTCAAGGCCCAAAAGGAAGGGCCAAAGGGAAAAAACCCCCAAATGTCCCAATGCCCCAAAGGGGGCATCAGCCTGGACCCTGGTTGCTTGCCGGGAAAGGGGCAGCCTTAGGCGAAAAGAGGTTGCTAAAAAGCGACTAGACTTTTCCTGCCCCCCCGGCACCCATGTCGGGGAACGAACAAAACAGAAAAGACTTCTAGACCCCAAAGAAGAAGGGAAGCCCTCCACAGCGACACCGGATATTCCAGAAAAAAGGAGTGTCCCGCCGTAAATAAAAGAAAAAGAACCACAGGAATAAAGGTTCAAAGAACTCTAAAAACCTCCTCAAGAGACGATAATCTCCCCTTTGACGAGGACGATATGACTCCCTTTTAGCGTATTTACTGCAGTAGCAACAGCTTTGGGGAGGTCCAGTGAGGGGAGGCAGTCACGCCTCCCAAGACGGCAAAGACCCCGAAAGTCGCCGTCCCGCAAGGGAGGAAGCGAACAGAGCCAACAGCAGCCCCACCCTCACCCAGGGCAGAGACTCCCTCCCCACCCCAACCTGGCCACACCTCACAGGCAGAGCCAGAACAGGCTGAATCTCATAAGTGCCCGTGTAGACTCGTTAAATCGCTGGATTTATTAACAACTTTTACAATCGCAATTTGCCAGATTTGTATGCACTGCTGTTGCTCGCAGAAGTTTCTTCATTAATTCCTGTATGTG
>NW_023642255.1:23509-28509 GCF_015228065.2 Penaeus monodon | reverse complement strand
CCCCCTCTCCCTCTCCTCAGCCTCCGGGCTAGTACAGTGGTAACAGGTCGGCCTCTCATCCGAGAGGTCGGCGGTTCGCGCTCCGCCCAGGCGCGAGAAGTTACCATTGTCGCCTGCTGTGGCTGGGCATCATGGTGGGTAAGGACAAGGTTCAGCCGAGTCAGCACCAGCTGACCAGTCGGCATTAGTTGACACAGGCTGGGTTCCCCTCATGGGCATAGCCCGGGCGAGGCTAAGCTTCGCATATCGGACTTATCGCTTTCCTCTTCAGACCTAAGAATAGAATCCAGGTGGATTTCGAAACTAGTTTCATTTTCAATAAATTTAGTTTTTGTATTGTGGGTTTTTCTTCCATAGTATCAGCACAGAAGAATGTTTTACCATTTATATATATATATATATATTAATATATATATATATATATATATATATTGTGTGTGTGTGTGTGTGTGTGTGTGTGTGTGTGTGTGTGTGTGTGTGTGTGTGTGTGTGTGTATGTGTATGTGTGTGTGTGTGTGAATTTATATATACATACATATCTATATATATAAATATATGTATATGAACATATATATATATATATATATATATATATATAATAGTTATATATATATATCTATACATATATCTATATTATATATCAATTATATCTATATATTATCTATATGTATAAATAACATCAATATATATAGTATCGCTCTATATATCTGATAGTATCTATATACTCTGTATATTATACTCTATCTCTATCTTATATTCTGTATATATATATCTATCTTATACCTACTATCGTATATATATATATATATATATCTATATATAATAATATAAGATATATATATCATCACGCAATATATATGAATATATGTATACTATATATTTCCAATATATCCATATATATCTGTATATAATAAATATATATATATATATATTTATATATATAGATATATTAGAATATATATATAATACATATATTTATATATACACACACCCCACACACACACACACACACATTCACGCACACACACACACACACACACATACATATAATATATATATATAATATATATATATATATAGATCTATAATATATATATATATATTGTATATATCTATATCTCTACATACATATTATTATATTATATATTATATATAGAATATATATATATCTATATATTATATATATAGTTATACCCACACACGCACATACCACAACACACACCCACACACACACACCCCAAACCCACACACACTCCCACACACACACATCTTATATATATATATTATATATATTGTATTATATATATATACTATATACATATATATACACCACATAACACACCCTACCACCCACACACACACATACACACACACACACACCACACACTAATATTACATAACGTATTACAGCACATACACCACACACCACACAAACACACACACACCACACACACCACACACACACACACCACTCACGCAACACACACCACCACACCCACACACCACGCACGCACACAAACACGAGTCACACGCACACCAACAGTCACGCACACACCCCCACACACACACACACACACACACCCCACACACACCACCACAACCACCCACGAAAATATATATACTATATATATAGTAATATATATATATATTATATATAATATATATATATATATATATATACCCTACATATATACGACATAGTTTGTGTATGTCTGCTATGTATTTATAAATATAAATTATAATATCTATATATATTCTCTATAGTATCTATTATATATCTATACATATCTTAGACTATATGTGTATATAATATACTCTAATATTAGTATCTTTATATATAATTATTATCTATCATCTATATGTGGTGTGTGTGTGTTGTGTGTGTTGTTGTGTGTGTGTGGTGTGTGTGTGGTGGTGTGGTGTGTGTGTGCGTGTGGTGCGTGTGTGTAGTGGTGTGTAGTATATCTCTATAAATTACGAATATACAATATAAATGCGTGTGTATATTATTGTGTGTGTGTGTGTGTGTGTGTGTGGTGTGTGTTGTGGTGTGTGTGGTGTGTGTGTGGGTGTGTGTGTGTGTGTGTGTTTTGTGTGTGTTGTGGTCTGTGTGTGGTGCGTGCCCTACGTCATATGTGTATATATACCCATATTTCTCACGTTAGAAGGAATCATCCTCATCTGTTTTTCAGGCTAGCCGGTGTGTTCCACTGGAAGGTGGAGAAGCCTTTTTGTAGTTCTAGTATGCCTTTGAAAGGGAGCCCTTGAAATATATGGATTTGACATAGAACAACCATGGCTTAGATTGGTGAAACCTCCTTCAGAACCTGCCATAATTTAATAGAGAACTGCCACCTCTACCTGACCAATTTCTTTATATTTACTGATTTTGCTTGCCCTTTGGTAAATGATAGGATAAAGTACGGATCTGAGCACTTGGCTGCTATAAATCCGCTTAAATTATGTTGATAACAATTATTTGGGCTAGTCTGTGCCGTGTTATGTGTTGCTTCTTTGGTTAACAGACATTCGGAAGGATTAGGCTTTTCCGTTTTTTTAG
This sequence comes from Penaeus monodon, assembly GCF_015228065.2. Taxonomy (NCBI): domain Eukaryota; kingdom Metazoa; phylum Arthropoda; class Malacostraca; order Decapoda; family Penaeidae; genus Penaeus; species Penaeus monodon. The sequence goes on along the minus strand of NW_023642255.1, from coordinate 25,949 downwards.
GTGGTATGATAAAAAAAAAAAAAACTTATATCGTTCGTGTTTAAACTCGGCATTTATGGTATTGCACCTTAGAACTATATATATCTATATATATATATGTATTATATCTCTATATCATATATAATATATATAATATAATCTATATATATATTATATTTGTAATATAATATATATACTTTATATAAGTATATATATATATTATACTATTCTATACTATCTTATAGTTTATCAACCGTTTGACCTGCCTGTACAAATTGAATTTTTAATAAGACTTATTGAAACCCCTTTGATAGAACGGATTCATAAGCGAAGGATAAAAAAGATCAGACACTAAGGACCCTCACTACAGAATTAATGAAGAACTCTGCAGAGCAACAGCAGTGCCTACCAAATCTGCAAATTGCGATTTAAAAAAGTTAGTTAATAATCCGCGTTTAACGGTCTCAACGGGCACTTGTGAGAATTCAGCCTGTTCTGGCTCTGCCTGTGAGGGTAGTGGACAGGGTTGGGGTGGGGAGGGAGTCTCTGGGCCCTGGGTGAGGGTGGGGCCTGCTTTGGCTCTGTTCCAGCTTTCCTCCTTGCAGGACTGCGACAGTCCTGTGTCATTGCCGTCTTGGCGACCGTAGACTTGGCCTTCGTCCTCACTTGACCTCTCCCAAGCTGTTGCTAGCTCTTGCAGGCTAGCAGGCATTCCACCAGTAGTCATGTCGTCCTCCGTCCAAAGAGAATATTATCGTCTCTGAGGAGGCGTTTTCAGAGTTCTTGAAACCTTTATTCCTGTGGTTCTTCTGCATTTTTTTGATGGCGGGACCTCCTATTTTACTGGAGAATATCCGTGTCGTCTGGGGAGGGCTTCCTTCTTCTTAGGCGGTCTAGAAGTCTTTTCTGTTTTGTTCTGTTCCCAGACATGGGTCCCTGGGGAGCAGGAACAAAGTCTGGTCGCTTTTTAGCAACCTCTTGTCGCCTAAAGGCTGCCTCTTTCCTGGCAGAGCAAGCCAGGCTCCAGGCGTGATGCCCCTTGGCACAGTTGGGACATTTGGCTTTTGTGTCCCTTTGGCCTTCCTTGTGGGCCTTGAGGCACACCCCGGGCCGAGATCAGACCACCCATCTTACTGGAATAAAGGACCAAAGAGGCGTGTTGCGAGCCGCAAGGTGACTCATTCACGGTATCGCTCAACCTCCAGGACTCCCGTCTCCACAGCGAACAGGGATGCCACGCACGGCAAACGCGTGGGTAGATGTGAACCCCTGGGGAGAGACCAGAGGGGATGCCCTCCCACCTACAAGATAGGCATCATTGTTTGGAACCCCTTCTCCCTCCCTCTCCAGTGAAACAGCCACCCAAAGGCTGTGTCACCTCAGAGAGGGAGCTCTAGTCCTGCACCTTGAAGAGGAGGTTCCAGTGGCAGTACTATGAGTGGCAGAATCGAGAATAATCTTAGCTGCCCTTTTCTGTACACTTTCGAGTTGTAGCAGCTGAGTGGCGGTGAAGGAGGGGGACCAGGCAGGGAGGCGTAAGTCAGTTTTAGCAGGATGGATAGCCTGTAGATATTTTGAAGCTCCAGAAGTGAGACATCAAGGGACTTGAAGCGACGTAGCATGTGAAGCTTGTACGAGGCAGACCTCTTGATGTCTCTAGCGTGCTGCGTTCAGGAGAGCTTTTCGTTGATAGCGACGTGTATATATTATCTATCTATATATGTATATACATATATATGTGTGTGTGTGTGTGTGTGTGTGTGTGTGTGTATATATATATATATATATATAATATATTATATATATATATATATATATATATATACTATAAAAATATATATACATATATATATATATATATACATACATATACTACTTATATATAATATATATTATCTATATTATGTAATACTATATATATATATTATCATATATATAGTATATATAATATCTATATTCTATATATATATATTATATACATATCTATATTATATTATATATATATATATATAGTATATATTATATATACATACATATATATATATATATTATAATATTTATATTATATATACTATATATACATCTATATATATCTCATATAATTATATTCTATATATCTATATTACTATATAATATATATATAGTAGTTGCTTCCACTCATATATGTATACATGGGTGGGTGCTTCAGCCATGGTGATTAGCGTGGTGTGGTCCTTTTGTCTTGCAGCTTCCCTTGCAGCTTCCACCCCTGCTAGCTCAGTGCGAAAAAGGAGCAGCTTTTGCATAAGTCTCCCTGCCAGGTCACAGCCTCTCCAGCATCAAGGCCTCCTCATGGCCACCCATGGTAACTGGGCACCTTGCGGTCCAGGCTAAATCTGTGGGGATCTCGGAGCAGCTGAGGCCCCAGAGTAGATTAAGCACCGGCGGTGTGGCTCGTACTACCCCCTAGCCCCCTTTGCGG
>NW_023642255.1:15000-20000 GCF_015228065.2 Penaeus monodon | reverse complement strand
CCCCCCATCTTTCTTAAAACCCCCGGGGTTCCCGGGGGGTTACCCAGGTATTTTAGGGTTTAACCGGGGGGGGACCCCAAAGGGGGATGCCCCAAACCAAGGGGGTGGCCCCCCTCAAAAAGGTTTGTAAACCCCCTTTTCCCTCCCTCTCCATGAAAAGCCACCCAAAGGCTGTGTCCCCAGAGGGAGCTTATCCTGCCCTGAAAAGGGGTTTAGTGGCCGTACAGATTTGGCGAATCGAGAATAATCTTAGTGCCCTTTTCTGTACACTTTTAGTTGTACAGCGATGGCGGGAGGGGGGGGACCCGCAGGGGGGCGTAGTCATTTTAGAGGATGGATAGCCCGTAATATTTTGGCTCCAGAAGTGAGCATAAAAGGGACTTTAACGGGAAAAGTAGCATTAAACTTGTACAAAGGGAACCTCCCTTTTGTCCTACGTGCTGGTTTCAGGAGAGCTTTTCGTTGATGCGACGTGTATATTTATCTATTTTATGTTTTCATATATAGTTGTGTGTGTTGTTTTATTTTTAAAATAATATATATATAAAATATATATTATATAATTTTATAATATTATATAAAATAATAAAATATATACATATATATATACATATATATATATATATATAATAATATTATATATATTATATTATTATAAAAAATTTTATTTAATTATTATTATAATTATATTATATATATATTATATATTTATATCATATAATATATATTTTAAAATATTATATATTATATTAAAATTTTAATATATATAAATAATAATATATATATTATTTTATGTTATAATATATATTTTAATATATATTATATATATATATAATATATATATATACAATATATACATATATATATATATATATATATATATATATATAGTATTATAATATATATATATATATATATATATATATATATAACATATATATACATGGGTGGGTGCTTCACGCGCATTGGTGATGTGAAGCGATGGTGTGGTAGCCTAGATAGGTAGTGCTTGCATGCCTTCTCGCGTGCAGCTTCCACCCTGGCTAGCTCAGTGCGAAAAAGGGAGCAGCTTTTTGCATAAGTCTCCCTGCCAGGTCACAGCCTCTCCAGCATCAAGGCCTCCTCATGGCCACCCATGGGTAACTGGGCACCTTGCGGTCCCAGGCTAAATCTGTGGGGGATCTCGGAGCAGCAGTGAGGCCCCAGAGGTTACGGAGTTAAGGCCCACCGGCGTGTGGACGCGCTCTGGCTTCGTACCAACTCATTCCCCCTAGCCACCCTGGGGTAACGGGCCGGGTCGGGGGAGGTGGGCCTTGCCAGTCCTCCTCCCCCCAGAATGACCCTCTGGGAATGTCAAAAATAAATGGAAATGCTGGGGGGAGGGGTGTTATCCCTCCCACCCAGCAAGTAAGGCGGGCTGTGGGTCCCGCTGGGAGGGCAAATGTCGGGGTGCAGGATTGGAACGAGAGTTACTCGTCCCGCCTGTGCTCTGGCAGGCGCCAACCCACCATGAAGCTTGTGGGGCAAAGCCCTCGGGAACCCCATAGGCGGATGGGCGGTCCCACAGCCTGCCGACTCCCTTTATTTGGGGCTGTGTCGGCGGGGGCGGCAGAGGTTGGCGTGCACCCGGAGTGACCACCGAGGCTTAATCTCAGGCGTGCTTTCCGGGTAGGCGCATGGAACATCCGGTCCTTGCGGCAGGATGAGCGGTTACCTCTGCTATCGCGGGAATTGAAGCGACTGGGAGTTGAGGTGGCTGCCCTCTCAGAGGTGAGAAGACCTGGTAGCGGCACAATCACTGTGGGTGGTTACACCTACTACTGGTCGGGCCGCAGCGATGGTCACCACCTCCAGGGTGTAGCCATAGCCATCTCCAGTCGACTTCAGCCCACGGTAGTTGAGGTGACACCAGTTGATGAGCGTATTATGGCATTGAGACTGAAGCATGCTTTTGGCTTCTTGTATCTTATTGCTGTATACGCTCCTACCGATGTATATAAAATCGATGTGAAAGAGGCGTTCTACGCCAAACTCACATCTGTGGCAGACGATTGCCCCCGGCGAGATATTCGCATTGTTTTGGGCGACTTCAATACGGTATCTAGCTGTGACCGAGCTGGCTACGAGATGTCTGTCGGCCCCCATGGCTCGGGAGCTGACCCCAGCAGTGAGAATAGCCTCCTTCTCCGGGACTTTGCTAGGTCCCAGAAAATGAGGATCTCTGGCTCCTGGTACCAGCGCTCCAACCCGCATCGCTGGACTTGGTACAGCGATACAGGAACAGTGGCCAAGGAGATCGACCACTCCTGTGGCACCGACCATAGGCTGGTTGTGGCTACCCTGCGGGTCCACTTCAAAACTCCCCGTCCCTCCAGTTGGACAGACTAAGGGAGGAGGAGTGTGCCCGTGGGTTCGCCATGGCAGTCTGACGATTCCAGACCCAGCAACTACGGCCAGTTGCTCTGGGAGTTTTCAAGTGCGTAACACTCGAAGCAGCTCAGGAGTTCATTGGCGTACGCCCAAGGACAAGGCAGAATTCCATCTCCCTGGAGACATTAGAGGCCACAGAAGCATGTCGCAAGGCTCGGCTGAATGGGAATCAAGTCTTGCGTCGTTCCATGGTGCATAGGGCTCGGACACTGCTGAGAAGGGACAAGGAACAGTTCATCAGGAATCTTGCTGAGGAGGTCGAAGGCCATTTCTTGGTAAATGACCTTCGCCCTGCCTACCAAGCCCTGAGAAAACTGAACCCTAAACCCTCCTCACAGATGACTGCAGTCCAATCAGCGGATGGACAGATCATCTCAGATCATGTTGGGGTTCGTGAACGTTGGGCTTGAGTATTTTGAACAGTTGTACCAGTTGGACCGTCCAACAGTTAGCTTGGATGCAAGAGATGTCGCAGTGCCTGTGCCGGACCCACCCATCAGCGAGGAACCTCCTACCCTAACAGAGGTTAGGCTGGCAATTTCCAAGCTGAAGAGTGGGAAAGCTGCAGGCATATGTGATATCCCTGCTGAACTGCTAAAGGCTGGGGGTGAACCTATGGCTCGGGGCTTGCATACAGTCCTGAATGCCATTTGGCAGTCTGGTACCATTCCCCCTGACCTGCTGAGGGGCGTGGTCATCCCTCTCTGGAAGGGGAAAGGGGATCGTTGGGATTGTAGCAACTACTGTGGCATTACACTGCTCAGCATACCAGGCAAGGTTCTCGCCCACATTCTTCTGAAATGGATCCGCAACCACCTACTGAGGCATCAGAGACTGGAGCAGTCTGGATTTACTCCTGGCAAGTCCAATAGAGTATACTAGTGCTTCGAGTAATTGTGGAACGCCGTCGTGAGTTTGGTCGTGGGTTGCTCGCAGCCTACATCGACCTCAAGAAGGCTTTTGACTCGGTGCATCGGGAATCGCTATGGGAGATCCTGAGGCTCAGGGGAATTCCAACACAGATTATTGGCCTGATAGCAAGCCTCTATACTGGTACTGAAAGTGCTGTAAAGTGTGGTGGGGGTCTGTCGAACTTCTTCCCTGTTAATTCAGGGGTGAGGCAAGGCTGTGTCCTTGCACCAACGCTTTTCAACACTTGTATGGACTGGATAATGGGCAGAGCTACTAGCCAAAGTCAGTGTGGAGCATCACTAGGCAATATTAAGGTCTCAGACCTTGACTTTGCCGACGATGTTGCCATCCTATCTGAGTCCTTGGAGTCTCTTGTGGCGGCTCTTGATGCATTTAGCAATGAGGCGAAGCCCCTAGGTCTAGAGGTCTCCTGGACCAAGACCAAGATTCAGAACTTTGGGGGCCTGTTAGGGGAACCCGTTCAGTCGATTCATGCTTGCAGCTAGGACGTTGAAGTTACAGAAAGTTTTTACATACCTTGGTAGTCCATATCTCTGGGTTGTCAGACCAGGAAGTCAGTAGTCGGATTGGTCTGGCAACAGGAGCCATGAACTCGATCAACAAGAGCGTTTGGAGATGTCGGTACCTATGCAGAAGGACAAAGCTGCGTGTCTTCAAGGCCTTGATACTGCCAGTTTTGCTCTATGGAAGCGAAACCTGGATGCTATCCAGTGCCTTGGAGTCTCGCCTTGATGCCTTTTGTAACAAGTCCCTTCGCCGGATCATGGGGTACAGTTGGCAGGACCACGTGTTCCAACTGGCGGTTACACTGTGAAACTGGCATGGGACCTGTTACTTGCATAATCCGGGATTCGCCAACTCAGGCTATATGGCCACCTAGCTCGCTTCCCTATGGACGACCCTGCCATCAGGTTGTCGCTCTGCGAGAAACCTGGTGGAGGAGACGTGGGACGACCTAGTGAATCATGGCTGGGCGCTCGACGAGACCTGCGCGAGGATTAGAGATGGGCCGTGTGCCTGCCTGGAGCTCGCCTCGAGGATCCTCGTGCTGAGCGAAGGGTGGATGCGGCCTGCGCCCTCCGTTCGGCGGGTAGCCCTGATGGATGGATGGAAATATACATACACATATTTGCAATACATATTTAGATATTACTATATAAATATATTATACATATAGCATTATTATAATAAACTAATATGATTCTGATTATAATATGATATATATATACTATTGGTGACGCCGAGCAGCTTGGTGGCACGGACTCCGTCGAGCGGATGGTTGTCCAGCGTGAGTGATGGGCGAGGGGGCGGGGTTTGGTGGAGAAGTCGAACTGCATCACAACTGACTTCTGGCGATTGATGGTGACGTGATTTGCAGTGGTCCAGGAGAGGAGGTTGTCGAGGGTGTGCTGGATGGCGGAGTGGTCAGGGCAGGAATTATCAATGGCGGCGGCGATGGTCGAGTCATCCACGTATTTCCAACGATGCTCGTTAATCATGACTAGGAAGCATAGGGGGCCCATTCTAGTCCCTGGGGACTCGCACGTGAGTGGCAGAAGGCTGGAGACTTGACCCTGCACGCGCACGGCCTGTTGCCTGTTGGAGAGAAAGTCTGCCAGCCAGGGGATGAGGCACTC
>NW_023642255.1:5000-7500 GCF_015228065.2 Penaeus monodon | reverse complement strand
AACTGTAGGGTTCTGTGGCACTGATCATAGGCTGGCTGTGGCTACGCTGCGGGTCCACTTCAAAACTCCCTGTCCTTCCAATGGCCACCCTAAGGTGTTTCACCTGGACAGACTAAGGGAGGAGGAGTGTGCCCGTGGGTTCACTCTGACCGATTCGCAGAACTCGACAACCTGATGGACCCAATTGCTCTGTGGGAGTTCTTCAAGCGCGTAACACTCAAAGCAGCCCAGGAGTCCATTGGCGTACACCCGAGAGCAAGGCAGAATTCCATCTCCCTGGAGACATTAGAGGTCACCGAAGCATGTCGCATGGCTCGGCTGAATGGTAATCACTGTTGAGAAGGGACAAGAAACAGTTCATCAGGAATCTTGCTGAGGAGGTTGAAGGCCATTTCTTGGTAAACGACCTTCGCACTGCCTACCAAGCCCTGAGAAAGCTGAACTCTAAACTCTCCTCACAGATGACTGCAGTCCAATCAGCAGATGGATGGATCATCTCAGATCATGTTGGGGTTCGTGAACGTTGGGCTGAGTATTTTGAGCAATTGTACCAGGTAGACCCTCCAATAGTTAGCTTGGATGCAAGCGATGTCACAATACCTGTGCCGGACCCACCCATCAGCAAGGAACCTCCTACTCTAACAAAGGTTAGGATGGCGATTTCCAAGCTGAAGAGTGGGAAAGCTGCAGGCATATGTGTTATTCTTGCTGATCTGCTAAAGGCTGCAGTGAACCTATGGCTCGGGGCCTGCATACAGTCCTGACTGCCATCTGGCAGTCTGGTACCATTCCCCCTGACCTGCTGAGGGGTGTGGTCCTCCCTCTCTGGAAGGGGAAAGGGGACCGTTGGGATTGTAGCAACTACCGTAGCATTACACTGCTCAGCATACCAGGCAAAGCTCTCACCCACATTCTTCTGAAATGGATCTGCAACCACTTACTGAGGCATCAGAGACCGGAGCAGTCTGGATTTACTCCTGGCAAGTCTACAATGGACTGAATACTAGTGCTTCGAGTAATTGTGGAACGCTGTCGTGAGTTTGGTCGTGGGTTCCTTGCAACCTACATCGACCTCAAGAAGGCGTTTGACTCGCTATGGAAGATCCTGAGGGTCAGGGTAATTCCGACGCAGATTATTGGCCTAATAGCAAGTCTTTATACTGGTACTGAAAGTGCTGTAAAGTGTGGTGGGGGTCTGTCGAACTTCTTCCCTGTTAATTCAGGGGATGAGGCAAGGCTGTGTCCTTGCACCAACACTTTTCAACACCTGTATGGACTGGATAATGGGCAGAGCTAATAACTAAAGTCAGTGTGGAGCAACACTAGGCAATATCAAGGTCTCAGACCTTGACTTTGCCGATGATGTTGCCATCCTATCTGAGTCCTTAGAGTCACTGGTGGCGGCTCTTGTTGCATTTAGCAATGAGGCGAAGCCCTTAGGCCTAGAGGTCTCCTGGACCAAGACCAAGATTCAGGACTTTGGGGGCCTGTTAGGGGAACCCGTCCAGTCGATCCATGTTTGCAGCGAGGACGTTGAAGTTACAGAGAGTTTTACATACCTTGGTAGCATAGTCCATATCTCTGGGTTGTCAGACCAAGAAGTCAATAGACGGATTGGCGTGTCTTCAAGGCCTTGATACTGCCAGTTTTGCTCTATGGAAGCGAAACTTGGACGCTATCTAGTGCCTTGTAGTCTCGTCTTGATGCCTTCTGCATGGGGCCTGTTACCTGCATAATCCGGGATCGCCAATTCAGGCTATTTGGCCACCTAGCTCGTTTCCCTGTGGACGACCCTGCCCATCAGGTTGTCTCTTTGCGAGACAACCCTGGGTGGAGGAGGCCTGTGGGACGACCCAGGAGGTCATGGCTTGGGCAGCATGATGAGACCTGTCGCGAGGAACTAGAGATGGGCCTTGGGCCTGCCTGGAGACTCGCCTCGAGGGATCCTCGTGGCTAAAAGCGAAGGGTGAATGCGGCCATGCACCCCCGCCGGCTTTAGCCCCTTGATGATGATGATATATATATATATATAATATATATATATATATATATATATATATATATATATATATATATATATATATGTGTGTGTGTGTGTGTGTGTGTGTGTGTGTGTGTGTGTGTGTGTGTGTGTGGTGAGTGAGTGAGTGAGTGAGTGAGTGAGTGAGTGTGTGTGGCGGCAAGTGTGCGCGGGAACCCAGCGGACGACCTGCGGTGGAGGTGACACTAGTTAGAGTTACTTTTTAATCAAGGTAGATAAGTCTTCCCCTGTGGCTTTCACACCTCAGCTGCCACCACCCACTTATTTGCGTGTGGGAATGCGCATATATACGTGTGTGAAATACAAATACAAGAGTATGTGCAGAAAGACTGAACGTGTATGTGTGCATGTATGTTTGTGTGGAGTACGTGTATGACAGAGTTGGTAAGCGTGTTTAAATCGAGGGGGAGGACGCGCAAGCGAGCACACCTCACATTCGCAAGTCTCGACTAAATTCAG
>NW_023642254.1:0-9957 GCF_015228065.2 Penaeus monodon | reverse complement strand
CCGAGCGGCCGGAAGGTTAGAGCTCGGACTCAAGACGTCAGAGGGCAATCTAAATTAGGGGGTTCAGTCACCCGCCGCCGCGTTGTTCCCTTGGGAAAGGAACTTTTACCTTGATTGCCTACCTACCACGGGTGACCAACCCACCCCAAAGTCGTGGGGTCCAAAGCCCGGAAAAGTAGAGAGAATTATTCCCAAAACGGTAACACCGGCACTCCCGGGGAAAGGAACTGGGGACCTACACGTACTCACCCCAAAGAGCATACAACATGAAAACCAATTAAGGGTCACGTGCCCTGGGGTCAGACTGAACCTATAAGAAGGGCCAGTACTCGTTCACAGATGAAAGTGCAACTGTTTTTTTGCTTCTTTTCTCCTTTATATAAGGGTCCATCATTATGTTAAAAATAATACCTGATAGTTTTCTGTTTCTGATGATCCCCAGTCTAAATAAAAAACCCTTGGGATTTTGAATGATTTCTCTTTCTAAATGTAAGCCATATGTCGTGTGCCTTTCAAGTACTTAAAAAACATTTTTAGAAAATTTTAAATTGAGTTTTGTGGGGTTTTGAAACCCACAAGCAAAAGTCTGGTCTAGTACCTGTCATAACATATATGGACTCCCAAACTGCTTTAATTTAACTCATTAGACCCTACTTTTGAGGTTTTTATAATACTGGATCAATGGTATATTTTTGCATAACAATTGACTTTTAAATCTATCCAAAATTTTTTCTACATTTTTGGTTTGTTCACCTCAATGTAATCTTTCCCTGTAACAAATGACATTCCAAAAAACCATTAAATTTTCCAAAATCGTCTTCTAATTTTTGAAAAAGAGTTTCCTTACATTCTTTGTCATACATGTTACTGCTAGCAAAAATTTAAAAATCATCCCCCCCATAAGATACAACAATATCACTGTGCCTGTCATATTTAGAAAAAGACATGATCACTCTGTGTTTTGTTTAAATCCTTCTGAAATAAAGAATTTTGGTTTACCTTTTCCAGACCCCTCCCATTTTTTTTTAGCCCAAAATGACTTTTTCAGTTTACAGTACAAAACATTTCCATCAATCTTTGCCTCTAACCTTCGGGTTGTTCTACAAAAAATTTCATGATCAATATCAGTTTTCAAATAAGCTTTTTTAACACCCTTTTGGGTGTATTCCCTTTTTTTTTCTGTACAGCTCACCCAGAAAGCACAAAGTGTAGACTTTCTTGTTTTGGAGAAAAAAGGGTCTCCCGTAGTCGATGTCTTTCCCTGTAATACCTTTGGCGACATACCTGCTTTGTATTTTTTTTCGCCTTTTGGTCCAGGTTTTATTGATAGCCCATCTTCCCCCCAACAGAGTATGTGTCTTGGGCAGTATGGAAAAGTTCATGGGTTTTGTTGTCTTAAAGTAAGATATTTCCTCGTCCATTGCTTTTTCCCATGGTGCCCCCTTTGGAGTAATACCTTTGTAGGTGGCTGGTAGGGGTTTATGTACATGGGTAGCAAGAGTAAAAGCTTTTTGTCACACAAAAATACTATCTCCAGTCTCATAAGTAGTATCAAATTTTGGGGGTTTTCCGCCTTTCTCGAGGGGGATACTTCTTTTTTCATTTGTGTTCCCTGGTGCTTGTTTTGTTTTTTCTTAAAGGTATTTTTGCTGAAGGGGATAGTTCCACCATGTGTCTTTTTCATCTGGGGTTTTGCTCGTCTTGTGTGGGCTTCATTGGGTAAGTTTTCCATAATTTAAACATCTTATTTTAGTAAATCAGAGGCTGGACTCTGGTCATCATACCCCAAAAAATATTCCCCCCTTATCCGGGGCAATTTTCTGTTTTCTTTTTTCAATGCAAAACATTTATCCAAAAATATTCATTTTGCTAAGGTTTGGTTTTTTCCATAAGCATTTCTATGGAGTCTTTGAATTCTAGGATTATAACCCCCGTTTCTGATATAACAAGCAGCCTTCAAGCATAAGCCCACTATTTTTGGGGTAATTTGGACTAATTAGTAATATGAGCCATTCAAAAAGATTTTGTGATCTCTCACTTTTTCCATTTGATGTGGGAGTAGGGTGGGGAAAATTCATGTTAATCTTACTCCTATAAGGAGTTTTTTAATTCCTGTTTTGTAAATTCTTTCCATGGTCCATTTTAGCCTTTTTATATTGCCATATGGTGCTGTTTCGCAAGATACTCTTCATTGATGACTGTATCACTCTTATTGCTAATGAGGTAGATTCAAAAGGGCTCCTAGATCATTTTAAAAAAGAAACTGTGTTTTAAACCCCTTTGTGCGGGATCAATAGGTTCACTAGATCACAGTGTACTAAACCCAAAGGGTTTGTTTACCCTTTTTTGTCAAGCTTTCTATTTCTATACTGTGTCATTTTCCCAAGAACACAGTGGTACAGAAAACTTCTCTTTAATAAATATGTGCACCCCATCGACATTTGTTTCAAGTTTTGCCATCTGCCACTTTGCAGTGCCCTAGGACTTATGCATTCCTTTAGGTGTGCTTTGCTTCCCCAAAAAGGATCTTTTTGGGTTTTCTCTTTTTAGAGTTTTTGTTTAGTTTCTCTACGTAATAAAAAAATTTTGTTTTTCTCTATAATGTCGAATATCCCCCTCTTGGTTTTTGGTGGCTCCCATTGGGTAAAAAGTAATGAAGGTCCATTTTAAGGGCTTTCAATGATATGATGTCTTTTTTAAAATCGGTATGTACAGTGCTCATTTTAACAAAATACTTTTGAGTTGCCCTCGTCTTGGTAAGTCCTTGAATCCCCAACCCTTTGTACATTTCCCTTTGCTGTTTTTGGCCTCTCCAGCTCTATGTAATGATTTTGTGGATCAAAAGATTGAAATTTCAAAATTTGGGTTCATTTACCTCTATGTGTGAAGTGAACACGTCGATTGAGTAATTTCTTCTCTTCTAAGCTTCTTTTTTGTTTTCCAATGTCAACAACTCTGAGGTCCCTTCAACGGGTCGAACCTTGATAGTTGTTACATGGAAAGGTATTCATAGTTTGTTTCGTTGTGTCATTTGCAGAATTTACTGAGTTATTACTCTTCCTGAGTTCTTGCTTGCATTCCTAGTATTGTAGTTCGTGACTGAGAAGTTCACACCATTTCTTTATTCTGGGGTTTTGTTTACTCTTTAAACTCTCCCCCTTTTATAGCTTTTTAAATGCAAAAGGGCCCGGGTTTTTCCCCGCACTTAAAGCTTTTTCTGTTTAACTGTGCTATTTCCGGGGGAAACCTTTACTCTTTCTGTATCAAAATTTTCTTGGGGCGAATTCATGTTTTAATAAACTTCTTTAATCCAATGTATTATAGGGAGGGTTCGTTGATTAGCCAATCTACAATCTCTTCTATGGACATAGATACTCTGAAACACTGCCATTTTTCCCAGTCTTTTGATAAAAATGCCCCCCAAAGATAATTTTGGGTTTTTGTTTCTCTGTAATACTTCGTAGCACTGCCAAGGCTTTCACACCATCTCTTGTTTTCACTTTTTATCATCCCAAAGGGGACTTCTGTCTAGTAACCTTTTAGATAACGTAGATTGTTTTTTGGCTTTTCCCAGTTTTAAGCATTGGGCGTTCTGAACTTTTTTAAAACGCGAGATGTAGTTCAAACAACAAAACCCTTAAAATGTTCTTCCCACAAGCATAATTACCCGCATTACCATAAAAATTGTTTAAAACCCTGGGTCCAAACCCTGGTGGTATGTCAGAAAAAATCGCTTTCTGCGTTAAATAAGCAATTTTTGAGGGTAAATGCAATATGACTCTTTGTGGGGTAGTAAAACATGGAGTTGCTGCGTTTAACTTATGTTTTGAGGAGGATTACGGGGCCAAGAGGGTTGTTTACATTTCGGATATAAAACTTTGCCGTTAAAGGGGCGTACAAAAAAGAAGGTAAAGAGGTATATCTAGTAATAAAAAAAGACCCTTTATACTAAACCTCTTGATTTTTCTAACTTTTCATTTTGCCTTTTAGTTCAATTGCCTTATTTCGTTTGCCTTATAGTTGTGTGATTGTTTTTGCGGGTTTTTGATTTTTTAAATTTTTTACTTTTTTTTTATTTTTTAATTTCCCCCGTTTTTCCATTTTTACGTTTCTTCAGCGTTTAGTTTACTGTTTTTTAAATTTTTTTTAACCCCTGTACTTTTTTTGCTTTATCACTCATAATTTTTTTTTTATTTTTTTATCTTCTAATTATTATTACTATTTTATTTCATTGTTTAGGGGAAAGCTTTAATAAAATTTTCGTTCAAAAGGCGTGCGCGCCCTCTCCCTTTTAAAAAGGGCCGCGCATTATACCGCCTTGCTTCGCTTCCCGCCCTTTGTCTCCCTCTCCTCCTCCGTCAGCTATGCAAAACTTTCACCCCGCTTTGGGGGGTTAACCCCCGCTCTTTTTCCTCACAAAATTCTTTTCGATCCCCCCCTTTCCCTTCCCATTTTTTTTTCCCCCCCCCCGGTATGATTTTTTTTTAACTTTACCTTTTTCCCTTTTTGAGAGGTTTAACACCTCTTTGCGGGGGGGGGGGGTGTCGATTTCCCGGGGACTGAGGAGTGGGTATGATTTGGCTCTGATTTTTTTTTCGCCTGGATATTTGAAAGTACGGGGCCCAAGAGACTGTATACATAAAAATTGATTTAAGATAACCGAGCCCAAAAATAAAGTATAAATGATCAAAAATTCTCTTTTTTCCCCCCCCACCCCCAATTTCTTCAGTTTATTCTTCAGATTCATGTTATTAAATTCTGTTTTTTTCTCTGATTTTCTGCTGTTTTGTTTTTCATTGTTTTTTTCCCCGACTTTTTTTCTTTTTTTTTTTTTTATCTTACCCAGTATCTGTTTTTTTGCCGGGGCGTTTCAAATCACTCATTGTTATGGTTTTTTTGTGGTGTATGTGTTAATAATACATAAATACTCAACATACTACATACATACATCATACACACACACCACCACACACACACACACACACACCACACACACACACAATATTAATATATTATATAATATATATATTATATATATATAATTTCAAATTTTATATGGTATGTATACACAAAAAACACACAACAACAATATAAAGCATATAATATATATATATTATTATATATATATATATATATAATAATATTAAATATAATTAAATATTATATAATATATATTATATATATTAAATATATATTATACTATATATATAATATATATATTTAAATATTAATATATATAATGCATATAATAACATAAAATTTTATAATATATGAATTATATATATATAAATACATATAATATATAAAATTTTTATATATTTTTATAAAATATATTAAAATATAATTTATATATATAAAAATTATATAATTAATATATAAAATATAATATAATTATATAATAATATATATAATTTATTTAATTTTTTTATATATGTATATATATAAATATATATATTATATATATATATATATATATATTTTGTATATATGCATATATATATATACACCCCATCACAAGGGGCTAACGCCGACGGGGGGGCATGGGCCCCATCCCCCTTTTTCCGCCCGGGATCCCCCGAGGCAGTCTCCAGGCAGGACAGGCCCTCTTAATTTCCTCGCGAAAGGGCTGTCGAGCTGCCCAAGCCATGATCTCCTAGGAGTCCCAAGGTCTCCTCCACCCAGGGTTTTTTCGCAGAGAGACAACCAATGGGCAGGGTGTCCCTAGGGAGCGAGTAGGGGGCCATATAGCCTGATTGCGACCCGGATTATGCAAGTAAAGGTCCATGCCAGTTCACGGGGTAACCGCCGGTTGGGCACGTGGGCTGCCCCAAATGTACCCCCGATCCGGCGAAGGGACTTGTTACAAAAAGGGTCAAGGCGAGACTCCCAAAGGGGCTGGATAAGGGCCAGGTTTCCTTCCAAGAGCAAAACTGGAAATATCAAGGGCCCTTTCATAGGGACCGACACCCAAAAGCTCTTGTTTACGAGTTTTTGGCTCCTTTGCCAGACCCAAACCCTCTTAACTTTCCCGGTTGACAACCCCGAGATATGGGCTACGCTCCAGGGATGTAAAATTTCTGTGCTTTAACGTCCTCGCCCCAAGCATGGACGACTGAATGGGTTCCCCCAAAAAGGCCCCCAAATCCGAATCTTGGGCTTTTTCCAGGGACCTCTAGGCCAGGGGCTTCCCTCATTGCTAAATGCTCAAGAGGCCCCAAATGACTCCAAGGACTCAGAAGGATTTCAAATCGTCGGGAAAGTCAAGGTCTGAGACCTTAAAAATTTTTGTGGTTTCTCCCCAAATGATTTGGTATGCTCTGCCCTTTTCCAGTCCAACAAGTGTTAAAAGTGTGGGTGCAAGGGAAAAGCCCCGCCCCACCCTGAAAAAAGGGAAAAAGTTAGACGTACCCCCCCCACATTTACCACTTTCGTACCCTATAGAGGCTTGCTACCGGCCAATAATTGGTCGGAATTCCCCTGAGCCTCAGGGGCTCCCTAGTGTTCCCCATGCACCGATCAAACGCCTTCTTTGGGGCGAGTAGGCTGCGAGCAAACCCACCAAACTCACGACAGCGTTCCACAATATCGAAACGCTAGTTACGGGCATGTGGGTTCCAGGGTAAAACCAGATGTTTCTCTGTGCCTCAGTAGGTGGTTGAAAATCCGTTTAGAAAAATTGGGGGAGAACCTTTCCTGGTATGCTGAGCAGGTAAGCCACGGGAGTTGCTAAGGGCCCATCGATCCCCTTTCCCCTTTCCCAAAAAGGGTGACCACGCCCCTCAGCAGGTCAGGGGGAATGGTACCAGAGCCCAAAAGGCACAGACTGTTGCGGCCCCGAGCCTAGGTTCACCCCCAGCCTTAAAAGTTCGCAGGGTATCACATATGCTGCAGTTCCCCCTCTTAGCTTGGAAAAACGCACCCAACCCGTTGGGTGGAGGTTCCTCCTGATGGGTGGGGTTTGGACAGGACGCGACATGCTTTCATTTAAGTAACTGTTGGAGGGTCCCCCCTGGGACAAAGTTTAAAATACTCACCTAACGTTCACGATCCCCAAAAATGACTGAGATGATCCCCCCTGCTGATCGGACGCAGTCATCTGTGAGGAGGGCTTAGGGTTCAGTTTTCTCAGGGTTGGTAGGCAGGGGGAAAGGGATTCCAAGAAAGGCCTTCGACCCTCCCCAGCAAATTCCTGATGAATGTTCCCTTTTCCCTTCTCAGCAGGTCTGAGCCCCAACACCATGGAAAGCGCAAGGGGTTTATTCCATTCAGCCCCCTTGGGCTGCTTTAGGGCCGTAAGTCTCCGGGGATGGTATTTGCCTTTTCCTGGGGTACGCCAAAGGACCCTAGCTGTTCGAGTGTTACGCGCTTGAAGGGCTCACACAGAGAACGGGTCCGTCAGGTTTCTGGGTTTCCCGTGAAACGGTCAGGCTGCCGTGGCAACCCCCCGGGGAACCCCCCCTTGTCTGTCCAAGTGAAACACCCTTGGGTGGCCCCTGGGTGGCGGGGAGTTTTTAAATGGACCCGCAGGGTACCACAACCCCCTATGGGCGGTGCCACAGAATCGGGATACGGTAAACCCTGCAGTTTGGGGATCCCCCATGCGTGCTGACAAGAATGTGGTCGATCTTCTGGCCCCAAAACCCGTATGGTACCAAATCCCCCCCCCCCATGGGGTTGGAGCCTGGTACCAAAAGCCCGGATCCTATTTTGGGGCCTACAAAGTCCCGGAGAAAGGGGCTATTCTGTGCTGGGATCACTCCCAGCCATGGGGGCCGACAGAATTTGTAGCCAGCTCTCACAGCCCGGGTACGCATTTAAAATCCCCAGAACAAAAGCGAAAGTCCGCCCGGGGGCAATATCGCCACAGATGCGAGTTTGGCGTAAAAAACGCCTCTTTTACATTGGGTTTTATATACTCGGAGGAGCGTATAACAATAAAGGGCAAGAAGCCAAAAACAGCTTCAGTCTCAATCCCTGATCACTCATAACCGGGGTCACTCGACAAAAAAACACACACATATACACACACATATTACAAATTTATAATTTTATATTATATATAAAATATATATATATATTTTATATATATTATATAAAATATATATATATAATTAATATAATTACATTATATATATTATATATATATAATTATTTTTATATATTATATATATAAAATATAAAAATTATATATAATATATACCATGTGTGGTGTGTGGGGGTGGTGGGTGGTGTTGTGTCGTGGGTTTTTTTGTATATATTTTATTATTATAATATAAATTATATATAATAATTTTATAATATATTAAAAATATATTATATTAATATATATATATATACTTTATATATATATTATATAACCATAAATTAAAAATATATATATATATATAACTAATATATATATATATATATATATGTATATTTTTAAATATTAAAGTTGAAAGTATAATAATGTAGAAAGGGAGAGAGAGAGAGAAAGAGAGAGGGGGGAGAATGAAAGGAGAAGAGATAAGAAAAAGAGAGGGGTGGGAGGGGGAGCGAGAGTTTAAGAAAATATATATATATATATATAATATATAATATATTTATATGTATTTTTAATATATAACATATATATAAAATATATAAATATAATATATTAATATATAATATATATATAGACGAACACATAGAAAACCATAAACATGCACACAACACAGGCCCCCACACAACACACACCACCACACACAAAACACCACACACCCACACAAAACCACACACACACATTTTAATAATATATTAAATATATATAAATATATAATTTTTATGGTGGGGGTTTTTTAGTGTGTGTGTGTGTGTGTGTGTGTGTGTGGTGTGTGCGTATAACACAGAAAAATAGTACAACAGAACACACAAGACACCCACACACACAAACACACACACACACAACCACACAACAAACACATACACCACAATACACACACAAAAACCACACACAAAACACACACAAAACACCACAACAAATATATATATATATTAATTATTTTTTAATATATATTATATATTTTAAAAATTATATATAACCCACACACACACGCACTATTATATATATATATATATTTATATATATATATAATATATATATATATTTTATATATTATATTATAATATATATATAAGCATATATATGTATGTTGTATAATACATATATATTATATTATGTATGTGTTATATGATGTATGTTTTTTAATAAAAATATATAATATATATATATATAGATATTAATTATATATATTATTATATTTTATATAATATATATATTAATAAATAAATATATATAATATATATTATTATTTATATATATATATGTAGAAACATAATATTTATATATATATATATATTATATATTATATAATAATATAATATATATTTTTTTGTGTGTGTTTTTTTTTTTTTTTGTGTGTGTGTTGTCCGGGGTTTTTATGGTCCTTGTTTGTGTGTTGTTTTGTATATGTATTATATTATATATAATATATATATATATATATATATATGTTTTGTGGGGTTTGGGTGTGTGTGTGTGTGTGTGTTTTGGTGTGTGTGTGTGTGTGTGTGTGGGTGTGTGTGGGGTTGGTGTGGGGGGTTGTGTGTGTGTGGTGTGTGTGGGTGTGGTATTATGTATTACACATGCATATATAGAGTGTGTTGGTGTGGGGCGGGTGCTTGTATACATGATATATATATATAATATAAAATAATATTTTATATATTATAATATATATGCATGTAAAATTAATCCCCAAAAACAAAAACCCCAAAAAAACACACCACACGCACACAATACCACACACACACAAAAAAAAACCAACGCACTTATATTTAATGTGTATATTAATAATATAATATAAATACACACACACCACACACACACTCCACGCACAAATTTCTCTCTCTCCTCTCTCTCTCCTCCCCCTCTCTCCT
>NW_023642253.1:0-9957 GCF_015228065.2 Penaeus monodon | reverse complement strand
AAAAAAAAAAAAACCCTGGGAGGGGTGTTCACGGTGCGGGGCCTCGGCTTTAAATCGCCGCTCGCGTGTTTTGCTGGGGCTCCCCGCGGGAAGGGCTGGGTGGGTCCCGGGGGGGGGGAGATGACCTTTACGGTCCCGTGGGTGCATTGTCAGCTATGTGAAAGCATTCACCTACTAAAACGCTAGTCTGTCTGTCTTTTCTTTCATATCTATTTTTTATCGTCTCCCCCGCTCAGAAGGATTGAAAAAGCCTATCATCTAAAAAAACACACCACATAAAAAAATTTATATATAAAATATAATTAATTATATTAAAATATATATATATATATTTTATATATACATATATATACATATTTTATGAAATAATTATATATATAAATATATTATTTATATTGTTATATATTTTTAGTTGTATATTATAAAAATTTTTTATATTATTTTTTTTTAAAATTTTTTGGGTGTGGGGTGTGTGGTGTGGTGTGTGTGTGTGTGGTTGTGTGTGGGGTGGTGTGTGTGTGTGTTTTTGTTTGTGTGTGTCGTAACACACATACATATATAATATTATATTTTTTAAAATTTTTTAAATTATTTATTTTTTTTTTGTGTGATAAAAGTAGTGTAGTGATGTAGTGTGAAAAAATTTATTTTATTTTTAATTATTTAAAAAAAATTTTTTATTTTTTATTTATTTTTTTGGTGTTTGTGTGTACCCCCCCCCCCCCCTCCCCCCCCACCCCCCCCCCCCCCCCCCCCACCCCCCCACCCCTTTTTTTTTTTTTTTTTTTATATATAATTTTTATATTATTATATATATATATATATTGTTTTTGTTGGTCGGAAAAAAACCCCACATACACACACACAACCACACACACACACACAACACACACATATATATTATATAATAATAAAATATTATATATATATATATATATTATACATATCTATATAAAATTAATTTACTTATTATTATAAAAATATTATAATTATATTTATGTTATATTATTATTATATTATATATATATATTTTATAAAAAATAATATAATATAATGTGGTGCATTGTATATGGTCAAGAGGCGCAAAAAATCATAATATGGTGCATTTTTAGGTGTGTTTACGTGATGACTGTCTGAGGTCCAGTGGTTAAAATATTGGCGGCCCCCCGGGTTAAATTTCCCCCCGACGCATTTGCAACATGCATGCCTTCCCCTTTAAGAATTCAAATCCAGATGTTATAAAGTTCCCTTTTTGATCAAACGTTATGCTTTTGTTTAGGAAAGATCCTAATCTAAATATTGTACTTTCTATATATTTATGCGTAAATAGTTTAGCTATGTTTTAAGGGATATAGTATAAAAAATTTTACTTTTTTTTAATTTAATACTTTAAATTTTACTTCTTAAACCAAAGGGGAAAAGTGTATTTTTCCTTTCCCCAAAATTTGGCTAAACTAACATTAAATGGCCATAGTTGTTAATAAAATTTTAAAAGTTGAAGCTTTTTTTGAATTGGAATACCAGTCAAGAAAAAAAGCATAGAAAACAATGCAAAGCTAAAAGATAATCTGTTAAATACACAATACCAAAATCCAATTGAAAGTGTTTTATACTCAGGTCGGCCAAAATTTTGCTGTTAGGTTGAATTCATTATGGTAAAAGGGAAAAGGACTCACGGCAGGGTCGCGGGATGTGAACTCTAACCCTTTGTTGTAAATTAGAGATGGGTTTTCGTGCTTTTTGAGGGGCTCAAAGGTCACGAAAGGCAGCAATCACATGAAGGATTGATTGGCTGAAAATCAACTTGCTTTTAAAATCCCCACCAACACACCCACACACACCCACACACACACACATACAACACAAAACACACACACAAATATATTATATACATTTTTAATATAATATAATATTTTAATAAAATATTATATAATATATATATATAATAAAAACCCACACACACACACACGACAATACCACACACCCCCCCCCACCCACACACCCACACACCAAAAACCACACACAGACCCCGCGCGCGCCACACACATATATACACATCACCACACACACACCACACACACCACACACACACACAAAACACACACAACACACACACAACACAACACACACACACACACCCCCACACAACACACACACACGCATCATACTACACCTACACCAACACCTGACCCCACACATACACATGTATAAATGTGTGTGATATGTGTAATTATATATATAATATATATATTAATAAAATTATATTAATATATAATATATAATATATGTATGTATGAAATTTTAATATAAATATTAATATAATATATAATATATATATAATTATATATTTATATATATTATATATATATATATGTTGTAAATTTTTAATATTGGGTATTAACATATATATTTGCAATTTCCCAAATAATTTGTTAATTAAAATCCTTCAGTGTACCATGGGGGGGAAAGTTGTATTGGGCCCGTGAGTGACAGAGAGGAAGGTAAAAAAAGGATTTAAGTCAAGCTAAGACCCGGGGGAAAAAAAAAAGTTTTGAATGCGGGACATCCTGGCTGAAAGAAAAAAAAAGATTAGAATTTGCAGATCGCCCAGGTGTAATAAATTGATGGCCTAGATACTGAGACTAAAAATCTTAATCTCACCCGTCAGTGAAACGTTTTTCATGATTTTTAAAAAAAGTTCATTCTTCTGTGAGGCAAACAAAACCGTCTATCACGAGAGACAAAAACTCCTTAAGTCGTGAATCTCAAAAAAACAGGCCCACACTTACAGCGAAATCAAAAACAGGGCGTGTCGATTCTTATATTTTTTTATAAAAAAAAAAAAAAAAAAAAAAAAAAAAAAAAAAAAAAAAAAAAAAAAATATATTTTAATATTTTAAAAAATTTTATATTATTATATTTTTAATTATTATTTTTTTAATGTTTGGGTTTAAACACACACACAAAACACAGATTATATATATATTTTATATATATATATTATATTATAATATATTATATTTTATATTTTTATCGTGGTGTTGGGTTGTGTTTATACACATCAAACATAATACATAAATACACCTATTTAAATATATATGTGAAAAAAGTCAAATTAAACGCATAAAAGCAATCGGAATGATCCCTATATCCCTGCCCAGTAACGATGCCGATTGGATTTTTTAAATCTCTCCTAATTGGTCTTGCTGTACCCAAAATTCAGCAAAAATTAATCCCTTCCCCTAAATTTTGCCTTCGTAAAAACCCCTTAACTTAACACCAAAAAAAAAGATCAAATTAGCCTTTCAGTGTTTACCGTTTCTTATTTCCTATAAATATTATAAGTATTTGTAGAAAAATTTACTATATATCTACAAATATTTGTGCCTGTTTCTAAGGATTTTCCTAAACCCTCTTTCCAAAAAGACTTCGTTCATAAAAAGTGGGGACCAAAATTTTTATTTTTCCCTTATTATTGGGTTTGTGTATATCACACTATATTTAAAAATTTTTTTCCGGGACAAAGCTTGAAAAGTCCCAACTGAGCCCCATTTCAGGGGCCAAAAATTTGCGAGATTTTTTAATGCTACGCACTGTTTAAGACTTCATTTATTTTATTTGCCTTTTTCCAAAAAAAAAATGGCACTTTTTTATTTGTAATAAAATTCGTACTATCCACCGCTTGTAAAAAAAAATTCGCTTTATTTCATCGTTTGTAGAATTTTCGCAAAAATTGGGCGATTGTAATAATAATTCTTACTGCTCTTTTGTTTTTGAAAATATTTGCACTTTTTTGGTCGTGAGACTGGCTGTTTTTTGTGAAAAAAAATCCTGCAATGCACGATCAAGGTGCGGAAAAAAAAAAACGATGTGGACAAAATGTAAAATTGAAAAAGTTTTAAAAAAAACAAGGGCAAGTTTGAATTGCGAAAACGAACATTTTGAGTGTTGCAACCCCAAAAAAATTTTTCACGTGACTCTTGGCGATCCCTCAGCGGGGTCATTTTTTTCCCACCCTTTGTCCCCTTTCTTCAATCTTTCCCCTCCCTTTCCCCCCCCTGTTTTTCGATTACATTTTTTTTGAAAAATTTTTTTGGGGTGTGTGAAAATATCGCCTTTTAAAACACAAAAAACGCACACACACGCCCCACTCACACCACACCACACACACACCCATACACACAACTCGCGCGCGCGCGCACGTGGTGTGGATATGATATGTGTAATATAAATATAATTATTATATATATATATTATATTTTTATATATATATATATTCACACCTTCCCCCTTAAGCAGACACTCATAAAACAACATAAGGAGCATATCGAAACGTAGGTGTATCCTTCTGGGGAAAAAAAATTAAAACCACCACCCAAAACTGAAAAAAAACAAAATAATTTTCCTTGAAAAAAAAAAACCTTGAAAACCCTTAAGAATTCAAAAGCTCTTGTTTAGAAACGTTAACCTTCATCCTTGAAAATCGAAATTCTTGGGTCCTTGACTCCCCCCTTGCCATTTGCCCGTGTGCTCCCGGGAGAGAGCCCCCAAGAGTCCTTTTTAATACTTTTCCCCAAAAACATTATCTTTGGGGGCACACCTGCCCCCAGACTTTGGGGAGCATATGTGGGCGGCTTTTTAAAATTTTAGAAATTTAGAACACTTTTAGCTTCGCATTTGAATACGCTTGTGATTTTGGCATGGTGTTTTTTCTTCTTTTTTTTTTTTTTTTTTTTTCTTTTTCTCTCTTTTTTGCCTTTTTTTCTTCTTATTTAGTATATGTATGTATTAAAATGTATTATATTTAAAATATATATATATATATATATAATAAAAATATATATAATATATTTTGTGTGTGTGGTGTGTGTGTTGGGGTGGAATCCATACATAATATATTTTAACATAATTTTTTCATGTTTGTGTGTGTTGGTGGGTGTGTGTGTGGGGGGTGTGTGTGTTGGGGTGGTGTTTTGGTGTGTGAGAGAGAGGGGGGGGGGGGGAAAGAGAAAAGTGGAGAGAAAAAAGGGATAGATTGTAAATAGAAAAGGCGGCACGGGATTGAAAGGGAGTTCTCGCAATACATTAATTGCAATTCACAATCATGTTTTTCAGCCAAAAATTGAATATTCCTTCCCAGCGCTGTATCAAGGGTCTAAAACCTACTGCCTCATTTACCCGTTTTTGGGGGAACCCTCCTGTGCCCTCCGGGGGGCCTCGTCCCACGCAAAGGGGAACAGGCTGTTATAAAGTCGCAAAATGACATCATCCAGAAAAAAAAAAGTAAAACCGCAATGAAGTCTTTTTGGAAAAAGATGACCATTTCGGAAATGTTGATCATTTTGGAATTGTTGCTTTTCTTGGAATTTTTTCAATCGGAAATTTTTATTCTTTCGGCATTGTGGATCTTTTGAATTGTTGGGATTTTTTGATTTATCTCGGGGGTGTTTAATCATTTCGAAATTTTTTGTCATTTCCCAATAGTTTGTTTCTTTCGGGAAATTTTACTCATTTGGAAATTTTTTGACTCTTTTTTGGAATTGTTTTTGTCTTTCGGAATTTTTGATTTATTTTGGAATTTTTGATTTATTTCGGAAGGGGTTTGATTTGTTAAGAATTTCTCGACTAAATTTCGGAAATTTTTTGATTCATTTCGGCTTTCTTTTCTTCTTTCTTTCTCTTGACACCCCCCCCCCCTTTTTTTTTAATTGCTTTGGGTTTATTTGGGTTGCTTTATTAATTTTAAATTTTTGATTTTATTTTGGAAATTTTCTAATCTTTACGAAATTGGTATACAGGACGGGTCATTAAGTTGCGATTTTTTTTCTATCTGTCGTCCTGTTGGTTCATTTCAGGGTCAAAAAGTTTTGATTGCGAATTTTGAAAAAAAATAGTCGGCAAAATTTCGAAATCTGTTGAAAGGAAAAAGGGTTTTATCAGGGGTTTTGATGTTTTTTGTTTTTTTGTATCGATCGTTTTAAATAAATAATATGGTATAAAACTATAACGATGTGTGATAGGATTTTCCTGAAAAAAATTTTTTTTGTTCTTCGTATGAAGGGGGCCTTGTAAATAGCTGACGAATGCTATTTCTATTATTTAATTATAAAAAAACTTATTTTTTGTTGTTGGGTAGAGATGTTTCAGGTTTTAAAAAAAAGGTCAAACAGAAATGACCGAAGGGAATTGTTTAGTTTTTCGTGACATTTTTTTATTCTTTTTTTATCGGGTAAGTTTGCCTACAAATTAAAATCCGAGTAAAAGATAAAAAAAAGAAAAAATAATAAAAATCGATAATTTGGGGTTTTTTCAAAAATTTTTTCTTTTTGTTCTTATTCCCCTTTAAAAAAATATGACACGTAAAAAAAAAAAAAAAAAAAAAATCTCAGCTTACGTTAAAGGGCAAAAAATTTCATAATTTATTCCGGGGTCTCATCTAACAAAGATATGACAAACTATATACCCGCTTTCAGGATGTTGATTTTTCCTAATTTTTCTCCTTTTGAGAGATGTCACCTACGTCTTTGAAGAGATCATATTCGAGGGGGCACGAGGGAAAAATTTGTGAAAATGAAAGGACAGGGGGTAGCGGGGAAAATTAAAAGACAGAAAGGATTGTAATACAGGTCGGGGAAAAAACGAAGAAAGGGAAAAATAAAAGAAGTAAAAAAGGGGGGACGTTTTAAAGAGAAGAAGATGGCACTTAAGAGGAGAGGAAATGGACTCGAAGGAAGAGGAGAATAAAGGGGAAGGGAAAAAAAAAGGAAATTATTTGAAAAAGTAGAGACAGAAAGCGAAGGGATAAGGAGGAGGAGGAAGATGGACGTTTAAAAAGGGAAATGGACGAGTTATATGGGTTCAAACATAAAGAGAATGGGAAAGTAATGCGAAAAAAGGAATTTTGGCCCGAAGATCAAGTGGATAAACAACGAAACAGGAAATGGGGTGTTGGGAACGGGGGGGGAGGGTAGAGATGGAATTTAGGAAATGATGGAACGGCGCCAGGGAAATAAGTATTAAAAAAGATGATGAGAATAAACGCAGTGTAGATGAACGAGAAAATAGATATTGAAAATTTTAATACTATACTATTATGTATTTGTATTTATGTTGTGTGTTGGGGGTGGTTTTGGGGTGTGTGTGTGTGTGTGTGTTTTGTGTGGGTTTTTGGGGTGTGTGTGTGTGGTGTTATGCGTGTTATGTTATAATTATGTTTTGATATGTGTGTGTGTTCATTTTTATATATGATTATGTATGGCGCTTCTCTCTCTCTCTCTCTCTCTTCTCCTCTCTCTCTCTCTCTCTTCTTTATAAAATATATATATATATTATTATATTATATAATAATATAATATATAATATGCACCGGGGTTCGGGAAAGGGTGAAAAGAGAGCTTGGGACCAAAGCACGAGAAAAGGCAGTAATTTTAAAAACGGGAAAAAAAGAACACCGAGAGGGACGGGGGGTTAGGTGAGATTTGGGTAGTGACGCCCTATCTTAAGCCCAATGCCCCCAGGATTTACCCTTTCCCAATTTAGCCTATTTTCCCCCCCTCCCTTCCTTTCCTTCGCCCCAACGTAATTTTTTTTTTAGCGGTCGTGTGCTTCTCTTCTCTCTCTCTCTCTCTCTCTCTCTTCTCTTCTCTCTTTCTCTCTCTCTCCCCTCTCTCTCACTCTTTTCTTCGTTGGGAATAACGTAGAATGTAAAGCGATATTTATGTTACCATGTGCTATCTGTCTGTCTGGAGAAGCCTGGCAGGAAGATCCTTGATCAAGACAAATATCTGACACTCGGTGTATCAAATATAAAATGCTTTTCCGCATTTCTTTAAATAAACGAACAAACAAAAGAAAACAAGAAGAAGAAAAAGGGAAGAAGAAAAAAAAGAAAAAGAAGAAAAGAAGAAAGAGGAGAGAGAGAGAGGAGAGGAGAGAGAGAGAGAGGAAAAGGAAAGTGAGAGAGAGAGAGAGAGAAGGAAGAAAGGAGGGAGAAGGAGGCAGGGTGGGAGAGGGGGGGAAGGGAGGGAGATAGGGGAGCGAGAGAAAAGAGAAAGCGAAAGAGAGTGGAGAAAGAGCGAGAGAAAGAAAGGGGAAAAAACAGAAAGAGAGTGAGTGAGAGAGAGAGATTGAGAACAAATAAAGTTTTATGACTACTTAAATATTTTCTTTCCATTCAAGCTATGGTATCATAGTGTTTTCTGGAAATATATATTTAGATAGATACCCTAAATAAGGCAACCACCGTTCATTGTTTAAGGGATTGGGAGAAAGATATTTACAAAAGTTTTCGAAGTACAAGTTTAAGACGGATGAGAAAATCTTTATTGATGGGCGAACTTATGTTTTAAGAAAGGAACCAGGGGATATCTACATCCTAAGGAGCGGATAACTTATATTCAAACACTTACAGATATACTTCAAACTCATTTACACATACATACATACCACTTATGAATGCAATTACTACTAACAAACACGTACATACAAACTTACAAAAAGCATATACAGACAAACTTGCAAATACACATACGGCAAACTTACAAACTTACAGATATACATATAGGCTTACAAACACATGCAGGCAAACTTGCAACCAATACATAAAGATTTACAAATTACCCTATAGACATTTTTACAAACACAATACATGGGGCAGACTTACAAACATCCCTATAGACAAATTAAACACATGCATATACCCTTGCATACACATATACAGACGAATCTTTTATACCACATACAGACAAACTTACATACACATTTAAAATACACATACACTCAAACACTTTATGTTACACATACATATAAACTTGCAAACACCCCATACAACAACTTTGCATACGCAAATAAAAAACTTAAAAACATATGCGGGCAAAGACAAACTCACACACACACATACACACACACACACACCCCACACACACACACACACACACACACCCCACACCACACACACACACACACACAAAACAAGCAAGCAGAAAAAGGCAAACAGTAAAGAAAAAATATAGTGAACAAAAAATTTCTTTGCAAATTTAGTTAGTTATTTTTTTCACAGGCGCTTGATAAGACAGAGTCTTCGAACGTTGTGTTACACAGAATATATGAGAGCTGAAGAATGAAGAAAAAACTGGAAGAAGCGGAGGGTAAATAAAAGAGAGAGAGAGGGAGGAGAGAGAGAGAGAGAGGAGAGAGAGAGAGAAGAGAGAGAGGAGAGAGAGAGAGAAAGAGAGACAGAGAAGAGAGAAGGACAGAGAGGAAGAAAAGAAGAGAGGAAAGAGAGAGGACGAGAGAGGGGCAGGGGAAGAGAAGAGAGAAAAGAGAGAGAGAAAAGAGAGAGAGGAAGAGAGAGAGAGAGAGAGAAAGAGAGAGAAAGAGAAAGAAGAGTGAGAAACACACACACACACACACATACACACACACCACACCCCACACAACACCACACATACAACACACACACACACCACACACATACACACACACACACACACACACACACACACACACACACACACACATACACAGAAAGAAAGAGAGAGAGAGAGTGTGAGATACAGACAGGGAGAAAGAGAGAGAGAGAGAGAGAGAGAGAGAGAGAGAGAGGAAGAGGGAGAGAGAGAGAAAAAAAAGGAGAGAGAGAGAGAGACGGACAGAGATAGAGACGGACAGAGAGAGAGACGGACAAACAGAGAGAGAGAGAGGAGAGAGAGAGAGAGAGAGAGAGAGAGAGTAGGCAGACAGAAAATACAGAGAGAGAAAAGAGAGAGATTTTTTATTGTTAGAGGGAGAAATATTTGTTGATTATATCGAAAAGATTATGATTTAACGTTCGAGAGAATCTGATTTTGAACACTAAGGATAGAATTACTAGTAAAATCATCTGTACCCCCTAATAGGACTGATAGGAGTCTTGGTTTTGAATATTTTCTATATGATCCCTAAATGAAATTATTATAC
>NW_023642252.1:0-9957 GCF_015228065.2 Penaeus monodon | reverse complement strand
AACGAAAAGGGGAAGTTGCATTAACAAGACTAAAAATCGGGCACACAAGACTGACTCATGGGCCGATGATACAACATTCTCAGACCAAAGACGTATGTACTTGTCTCCCCCATATACACTAAAAATGTATTGGGGGAGGATTGGGACATAGAGGGTCTTATTAGTTTCCTTAGGGAGACTAAATATTTTCAATTAAAATTTAATTATGCATAATGTTTATGCAATATTTTTATACTTAAAGCATAATATTTATGCTTTGATTTTTTATTTGTTTTTTGTTATTTGTAAAATATTATTCATAGATTTAAAAGTTTTAAATATTTTAATATTTCTATTTAACAAGGAAATTTTGTCCCTCTCTTTTCGTAATGAACCTTAAAACTTTACCAATAATTTTATAATTCAATAATTTTTTAATAATTTTGTTTTTATATCATATAATACATACATACATACACAAAATAAAATATATATATATATATATATATATATATATATATATTATATATATATATACCATATATATAACACAAATATATACATATATATACACACATATTATATACTAAACATACTCAATGATTAGACTGAAAGAAGTTAGCTTGAGAATGAGTTTTGAATGGCAGAATAAAAATTCAGAGAGAACTTAGACTAAAAGTGTTTTTAAAATAAGGAGCTCGATTCTCAAACCAGTTCTCCTTTCAATGTTGCAAATAATGTGAAGCTCGTTCCTCCATTTAAAAGAAAGGGTTTTTGATAAGTATTTAGTTATTTTTAGAAAGATAGCTTTAAGTTTGCCATAGCCTAAGGAATAAGGACAGTGATCTTCATTCATTCTCCTTCTCTCTCTCTCTCTCTCTCTCCCTCTCTCTCTCTCTCTCTCTCTCTCTCTCTCTCTCTCTTATATATATATTATTATATATATATATATATAATATATATAATATATAAAATATATATATATATATATATATCATATTATATATATATATATATTAAAATTTTTATATATATATTATGATATATATATGTATTTTTATACATATATATATATAAAAGGATATAAGTTAGTACCTGAAACCTACAGATTGAAATTCCGTAGATTGTGTAAGACTGACAGTCAGAATTATCTGGAATTTACAAGGGAAAAGCTGATCTGTGTTACACGTTGGTGTGAAAGTGAGAGATTGGTGGGGAAACTATGATAAATTAGGGATCAACTATTATTTGTGGAAGAATTTAAGAAATGTACGCCTGAAAGAATTAGAATTTATCTGAATGAAAACAGATTGAGTGGTTTAAACAGAGCAGCCCGTATGGCAAAAAATTTTTTCTCTTATAAATAAGGCGAGTAAGAAATGAAGGTCAGAGGAAAGAAAACTTTATAAAGGGTAATATGTCCCCACAACCGTCCCACTGACAGGAAATTTAAGTAAATATATAAAACTGACACTGCCATCCTGGGCAGAGTTCTAAAAGTGATAAGAGGAGGCCATTAGGTGTTTTTAATTGTAATCTTTTGGGTCATACTAAAAGTAATTGTTGGTTTATTAAAGGGGAAAAGGTCTTGCCAGTGTTAGGGATTCAGATGATATAATCCGGCTTAAGAATGTTCGCGGCATAGGGAAAATAGGGAAAAGGTGGTGGTATCTATGGTCGGTGAAAAGGCAGCGAGAAGACGGTTATATTTAAGAGATAACGGTTTCTCTAATGCCATTAATGCTAGAAGGTATACTGCCTCTTTCAAAGGAGTCCTCCGTTAACGCTAATGCTGTTTTGGGTTTGGGAAATCGAGTGTGGACAATGAGTGTTCCGCTTCACCATGTTCATTTAAAATGTGACTATATAGACATGGATATTACTGTCAGAGTGGTACCTAGTTCTATTGAAGATGTTTCATTTTCTCGCAAATGATCTGGAAAAAGAAAAGGTGTTTTGTGTATAAATAATCGTATTAGTCTGAGTGCAGCAGTGACCAGCTTGGGTGAGATGATGTGCCCGGCATATGCGCTTACTAGAGTGATGAGGAGAGTGGCGGAAATGGTCGTAAGAACCTGTGAAAACCAAGTAAAAGGACCGCAGGTATGTGATGATATGCAGGGGGATTTTAGTAAGGAAATGAACTTGTTATTTTGCAATGAATCTGATAACAGTGAGGTTGTGGACGAGCTAAGTACTTGCCCCGTAGAAAGGAGAATGTATCAGATCAGCAAAAGGAGATACAGAACACGTAAAAATTGCTGATTTGCTCTGACGGCAACGGGACATATGGGAAAGTCCCTACGGGTTTTTATAAGAAGGAAGGCATTCTAATGAAGAAATGGAAACCTTCACACGTGTTTGCTGGGGACGATTGGCTCACGGTGCATCAGTTTATCATCCGAGCTCATATAGGATCCAGATACTGAGCTTGCTCAGGGACTCGCCAATGGCAATCTTAGTATTAATAAGACTTGTAATAGAATACAAAAATATTTTTATTGGCCGGTAAGGGAAAGATGTACTGTAAGACGTGTAAATTAAATGTCAGGTGGTCGGAAAACCGAATCAGAAAACTACCGCCACCCCACTGTACCCGTTTCCCGCGATGTCTGAGCCTTTCAGAAAAGGAGTAGATTTGTGTAGGTCCTCTCCTGAAGCCCAAGGCTGGTAATGCGTATCTTTTGACGTTTACTGGGGCCAGATGACTCGCTATCCTGAAGAAATTTCCTTTTTAGGAAAATAAGTGCTTCTGCAATTGTGAAGGTTTACCAAATTTTTCACTATGTAGCTTCTACAATTGTGAAGGTTTTAACATTTTTTTTCACTACATTTTTCACCACTTCAGGCAGATTAGAGCAGCAGCTTCTTATCTGGGTCTTTTAACAATCAATTGAAACTCTTAAGATTGAAAAATCAAATTTCAAGTGCCTATCATCCAGCAGTACACCCCCGTGACCTCATATGGAGAGGTCGGTAGTGCCTATGCTCCAGGTAACCCTCGTCCCTTACACACAAATCTCTTGCATCATATACAGGAAAATGTACAAGGAGATTCATGAACTTTTGGTGCTCATATAACCCACAATTCAGTGACAGACAGTAGTGATGTGATAATAGTTAAGAACTGAGTGTCCGTTGGCCCCAAACGTTATATATCACCTGTCACGAGGCGGGCGAGCCAGACGGATTTGGGGTGCTGTGGTAACCTCCAAGATGGGGGGAAATTACAATGTAAACACTGAGGGGAGGACTCGGTGGATAATGTCCCACCCCTCCCGCGGGCTGAAGAGTGCATTTCAGTCTGAGTTCAGGGGATAGCCCTTCTGAATCCATTGCCATGCAACGGGCATGCACTAAAGGGTGATCCTGATCCCCAGATGGGTGACTCTGAAGGAAAAGTGACGGCTTCACATTAGTGAAGTCGAAAGCAAAGAAAAAAAGAAAGCCCAACAATGCCGGTAAGACGCCACGGGGACCAAAGAAAAATATGTCCCCCTCCCCTTTCCCTAAAAGACAACGAAATTGGAAAAAATGAAATGGGCTACAGGACCTACCCAACAAAGGCCCCTGGGGGGTACCCCCCCCTCGACCTTGTGCATTGTATGCTGCTCCCCTCTCAGCAGAAAATATATTGACGACCTCATTGAAGGATCAATTCGAGGTATTACCTTCAAATAATGTGATAATGGGAAAAAAAATGACGAAAACCTTTGTGAACCACTACAACAAGGACTTCGAGCTTGAAAATGCGTATGCACTCGACGAATTCACAAGGCCATAAGAGTGCTCAAGGATGTGAAACCACTAAACCAAAATCGCATAATATGGAAAGGAGAGCAACCCCCTCCGGTACATTACTGTTTTTTTGGAAAATACATGCCCGCCAGCCACGTGCGGCTGTGGAGGGCATCCCCTGTGGATCTCTTAAACTGCTTGGGAAGTGGCCATGTAGCTAAGTATTGCAAGGGCAAGGCACACTGTGCAGCATGTGGTGAATAACATACTGCCAAGGAGTGCCCTCGCAGTGCTGCAGAAGGAGAGTCGACTGCAGATGCACCAGTCTTTTTCCCATCTTGTTTCAGGTGTGGGATGAAAGGTTGTGACTGCAAAGCACTGGGGGGTGCACGGCCCTACCCTATCCCCTCCCCCTCCACCCCCTGTGGTACCAGCACCGACCGCGAGTGACCAGCGCGGCCCTCCAACCCAACCCGCGGCCATCGTGCCGGGGAGCCCCCGACCGTGCTATGTGTGACGTCACCAGCCGCAGGAATTTCCTGCGGCAGCCGGGCGACTGGGGGTGCACAGGCCACCGAACTACGGGGACACGGTTGCACAACTGAAGGAGAAGGTAAACAAGATGATGCTGAGTTTCACAGAGGAAACTCGGGCCTCACAGCTGCCATACTCTCTGAATTGAAGTCCACTCACCCCCCTCCCTCCCAAGGCGACAGCCGAGGCAAACGTACCTCACCCTCAGGCAGGGATGACCCCAGGTCTGGAGGGGGGAACCCCCACACAACCATGTGGCAGAAGTGGACGTCAACCCACCTGACCAAGGCAACATAAATGTGCTTGAATTTCTAAAGGAAATGAAAGCTCTGAAAGAACAAAACAAAAAACGTAATTAATGAAATACACAATGCTGAGGCAGGACAAAGAAAAAAATTAAAATTGATTGTCTTTGTAGTGATCCTAGTGATAAAAGAACGAACGAGGAGAATCGATGTTAGACCGCCAGTGCTGATATCCAGAGTGGGCGTGTCAGTGCTGACAGCAGCCACGAACAAAATCAGGATCTCTGTGACATCGAGTCCAGTGACGCAACCAGCCCCTCAGGTGCATCTGACACAATAAAGGAAGGGTCGTGCTGAGAAGGGGAAAACAAAGCTAAGCCCAAAAATATTTGCAATGGTTAAAGTACTTTTTAAGGTTACGACTACCATCTGTAATGAAATCAATAATCATTAAGTTATATATTTCTTATGTTAATCTGTAATTAGTAATATTAGAGGATATGACGGCATAAAGTACAGATTGCATAATAAAACACTATTCACACATGGATAAACGCATAATCAAATTCATATCATGGAATATGCATAGTATTAAGCCTAGGCTGAATGATCTAGAATTATATACATCCGTAAATATAATATTGATGCTTATTTGCGTGCAAGAACCTTTTGCTGATGCTGCACTTAAAGGATATTATAAACATGTGAATACAGCCATGACTGGATTGTTGACATATGTGAAGGTAACACTGCCACATAAATTAATCAAAGAATCCGAGAACACTGATGTTCAGTTTCATCATTTAAAAATCCAGACTGCCTCTGGGTATTTTTCACTGTATAATGTATATGCCAGATACTCTAAAATTCTTGCTAGTTCTCTCCCCAACTTTCACAACCAAGGCATGTTATACATGGGCGACTTCAATGCAAGTCACCCATACTTTGGAGACAACCAACGTAATAGTAATGAGACAACCAACGTAATAGTAATGAGACAACCAACGTAATAGTAATGGGAAAGAATTCAAACATTTCATCAATAGTAGATCACTGACAGTATATGACACAGAAGCAGAGACTCATTTGGAGGTGGCAGGTTAGATTACGAAATTTGGCAAAAAAATTAGTGTACTTCACTGGTACAAGAGTTAGTTAGTGACCACTTTGCAATCCGAATAGACTATACTGTAGACAGCGACTCGGTCCCTAAATCACCTAGTCTCAGAATAATTATCCCACCGCGGACTGGAGCATCACTTCAAGGCACGGATCTATGACTGGTATAAAGCGATGAAATAACTGTTGAAAAATTCTCTCAGGATTTAATCAAAATTGTCACAGACTACTATAACACATGGGTCTGTTCACGAAAATTCACAAAGAAAAAGAACCCCCAGGCCTCCCACGCACTGAGGTGCATAGGACATAAGCGGGTCCAGGAACATAAACAGGTCCAGATAACGTGCTAATTGTTATAAAGATAGTAAGACGACAGATAATCTTCTGCAGTTTCTTAAAGCCAACATGGAATTAAGAGAATCAAAAATTCAGAACAGGCTAATATGCTGCTAGAGCAGTGGGCTGGGAATCTCAGATAGAAACTTAATATAAACACCTGTATAGACTGAGTTCCATCACAAGGAACTATCCAGGCTCGTGGACAACAGCTGAAATATTCCCATTACCTAACCTAATACTGGAAAATACAGGCCCATTCCTTGACATCCTGTCTAGCTGACAAAGAATATTGAGAGGACTAATACTGATCAGGTCTTACATGTATCGACATAATGCATAAGTTATCCCCCAGACTATGGTATAGAAGATGATAGTTGGTCATCTTCTATTTGGGGTTACTGGTGTCCTTATCTCTTTGGGGGGGTGTTTGTTTTTTGGGGTGAATGCCCACAGTAGACTGGGTGTTGGTGGTGAAGCGAAAAAAAACGGGGAGCCGGGCTCCCCAATCGGCAAGGACTGGGCAGTCCTTTTGGGGTGCTGCGTTGTTTGGTTCTGCTGGAAGATCGGGGGAAGCTGATCTCGTTTTAGGCTTGCAGCTTAAATACAAGAGCGCTGTGTAAGCGGAGGGAAGAGGGGGGGCCCCGTCCAAGGGGCGCGGACATGACTGTGGGACCTGATGTGACCCCCAATGGGAAAAATACCTAACTCCAGGTGCGGGGTCGTGCTGCTACGGGACTCCCCCCCAGACAGTGAGCAAAGCGACGAGCGAAAAACCTAGGGTTTTCCCCCTCCCTGGTCACCATATAGAAAAGGATAGTTGGTCATCTTTTATTTTAAAATTTTCTGGTGTTTACTCTTTCGGAGGGTTTTTGTTGTGGGTGTGGTGCCCACAGGATGGGGGGTTTGGGTTTGGGGGGTGAAGTCGGAGAAAAAGGGGAGCCGGCAGGGTCCCCAGGGCGGCAAAGGACTGGCAGTCCCCTTGTGTGCTGCTGTTTCTGGATCTGCGGAGGATCGGGTTTTTGGCTTAGATTTTCGAAGTTCGACTTCGCCCGGGGCCTTCACTTTTGGCCCGGCCTGTGTCAGCTTTTTTTGGCTGTCTCATTTTTTTTGTTGACACCGTTTTTACCGTGGCGGTGGGTGCCAACAGGCACTCCTGTACCGTGGTGTAAGATCTCGCATAATCTCTTTTCCAGCACGACGGTGTGTTCGCGGGTTTGTCTTAGGAATTTCGTGTGCACGCAATTCTTAAGTAAAGTACAAGTGGGCGTTCGGCTCGCCACAATGCACAACACCTTCTTACGTTTTATTGTTTGTATGACTGCCTGCACAGTGGTAACCTAGGCGCATTCTGTGAGAATGACTTCGGGACCCTGTGTTTTTTCAGAGAGGCCATTGGGTTTATAGCCGGGCATTGAGTACCAGCTGGGGAGAGGGAGGTCTCGTTTCCTCTTTTAAGTGCAGGAGAAGGGGGTGGGGGCCCCCCGTACACTTCCCCCCTAAATTTTCGGGGGGGGTTGAGTATATCATGGGATTAGGGGGCATACCCTGCCCCCCCTTCTCTAAACGCGCAAGCTCATTACCTTGATCCTAGTGGCGGGAACCGTTATGATGATTCTTCTACCCGGCAAGAATCCTCTGGCCAGGAAGGGTGGTAGTCAAAGGTAGATTTTGTCATGAGTGAGCGTGCTGAAGACATGACGGCCCTTTTGGGGTCTGGGGTTAGACCCCGTGTCCCTTCCCTCACGGACGCGTGGCTCAGTGCCCCTGATAGCAACTGCTTGCTGTAGCGAGGAGGCTTTTTGTCTGTTACCCCATGGTTTTTGTGGCACCCCTTGCTGCAAAAACGGCGCCCCAATTGGGTCAAGGGGATCGCCCGACCCTCTGTGTAATATTTTCTGCCCCCGGAGGGGTTGGTTGCAAGACCCTCGGGGTTTCTGCCTTAGGTGGGCGTAAATTTCGTTCTTTTTGCTTGCCTCTCAGACCGAGAACTCATCGGGGTTTTTGTGCCCACGGCAAAGTCAGGGGGGGGGAGCCCATCCCCTTGGCCGTAGCAGTTCTTTGAGTGAGGCGAAATTAACACCCTGGCGTGCGAGACACCGTTATCTTTTTCTGGGTTGATATTTTTTTAGGTTTGTTTTCCCCTGGGGCCTGGAGACCCTTTGATAAGAATTGGTGCATTAGATAAATTCGTGGGGCCCAAAAAAGGGGAAAAGGTTTTTTCCCCCAATAGGGGTTTGGGGCCCTTTCGCCCCCTTGGGGAAACCCAGAATGACCTGGAGGCTTCGTTTGACTGTCCCATTTGGGTTTTTTTATATTTTCTCTTAATGCCATCAGAGCAAGGGGGGGCAAGTTACAATGGGTTGACAGCAAGTACATAGAATGATTTAGTACTCTGTTTTGGCCCCTATGCGTCTTCCACCATTGCTCTCGGGGAAGACAGTCCTTGATTTTGTTGGTAACCAGGTGCGCCCCCTTTGGGGAAAGGGAAGGGCCGGTCTATCCTTACCCCAAGGTAAGGTAGTCCTGAACCATCCAAGTCCATTCCCGGGTTTTTTCAGACTGTCCCCGAACTCCTGGGATACCAGGTCCAAAAAACCCTGGGCTTTTTTTAGGAGTGGGTCCAGGAAGATCATAGCGAGATGTCTGCATGGAGGATCTTGTACCCCAGGGAGGTTTATTTTTGGGGGATACAGGCATAATTTTATTAAAAAGGGCTGGACTGAGAACGCACCCTGTGGCGTTCCATTTCTAGTGGCATGTGCTGGAAGGGGGATTTTTGAATTTGATCGGGCTGTTCTATTCTAAAGTAGTCACCTTCCAAGCCAAGAGCTTTCCCCTTTATTCTTTTGGATAGGGTCTCCTGTGACAAGAGGCTTTCCAAAATTCAAAAGCCTTCTCCCGGTCAAGGGAAAACTTCCCGATGTGCCCGGTGTTTATTTGCTCAAAGAGTGGCTTGCTGGCGCTGTGCCAGCCCCTGGGGAACCCGTGGGGGTGGTTTTATGTGGGGGTCCCCATTTGCCATCGGAGCCGATTGTAACCATCCCTCCGGCCCGTCCCCTTTGGCCAGACAGCGAGAAGAGGGTGGGCGGGGACTTCCCCGGGTCCTTTTGGGTTTTGGGTGGAAACTATGGTAGCCCTCTTCCAACTTGGGGGGGAGGGAATTTTCCCCGGACTTGTTTTGGTTGCAGGAATGCAAGCCCCTTTTCCAGCCCAGGTGTAATGAGGGGGGTAAAGATCCCGTCAGCCCCGGGCTGTGTTGAACTGGTTATATGCACTCTTAGTTCCTCAAGAAAAGATAAGTCGAGTTATCGGGTTCGGGTGCCCTTTTTCTGATGTACTGTCGTCTGGGGGTTGTTCTTGCTTGCCCCTCATTTTTGGGTGGGAGGGTGTTGAAATCTTCTTGCAGAGAACCCGGGTTCGTTGGCCTCTGATGAGGGTCAGGGTGCGGCATCTCGGGGAGCGGCTGGTGGGCCCCTTGACTGTTGCATAGCTTGAGAGGGGGGGGTACGGATTGAAGGACTCACACCATTCCAGCCATTTTCCCTGTCGCTCTCTGGCGTTTTCCCTTGGGATCCTACAGCCTCCCTTTTGGGGGCTAGGTTGTTGGGGGTTTTTCGGAAAAAGTTTTCGGCACATATTTACCCCCTAATTCGTCATTGAAGTACCAGGCGTCCTTGTGACCCCTAGCCAGGGGTGAGTTTTTGGTATGGTCAGTGGGCTGCCCATCAATGGCATTTTCAAGTCTGGCTTTTTAGCACTTCCACATTTTCGCTTTGTGTGGGTTTATTGCTTCTCAGACAGCGGGCAAGGGCTTTGGGAAAGCCGCCAGTTGGCCCTTTTCGTTTTCCATTTTGGATTCGGGTCGTGGTATTTTGCTGGCCACTATCCATGAGGGTTTTTAAAATGCCATAATGGTCACTAGTGACGGGCTCACAACCCGCAGCCAAAACCTCTCCACCAGAGTCGCAGTGGCCAGGGGGAGGTTAGGGCCCCCCCCTCC
>NW_023642251.1:7500-9958 GCF_015228065.2 Penaeus monodon | reverse complement strand
ATTTTTATATATTTTTTATATTTTATTATATTTATTAATATATATATAATTATATTATATATTTTATATTTTATATTTTTTATTTTATTATTTTTTAATTTTTATTTATTTTTTTTTTTATATATTTATATTTTTTTATTTTTTTATATATATATTATATATAATAATATAATATTCATATATAAAGTCTATTTTTATGTAAATAAAATATATATACATTATACTATATTCTTTCTATCTTCTATCTATCTATCTATCTATTATATTTTATAAGTATATATTCATCACATCTCGCCGGGGTCAGCCCCTGCGGACGTGGGCCGCCCCAATATTTTCCAACTTTGTCGTTTTGTTTTTTTGTGTCCATCTGGGCCCCCAAAATTTCGCTATTTCTTTATCCCTCTTGTCTTTGGGTCGGGCCCCTTGGTCTCTTTTTTTTATCTAAACCCATTCTTTGCCCTTTGTTTCCTGTCTCCGATGTATATGACTCCTTTTGCCATTTTTTCTTTTTTGTCCAAATTCTTCTATTTTTTTTTGCCCCCTGATCCACATCCCCCTCATCCTATCTCTTAGGCAAATTCCCCACATCTTTCATTTCTGGCACTTATAGTTTCCTCTCCATAATTTGGTTGTATCCATTTTTCTGCCGGGTCATAACTGGAGGACACTTTGGGTTTAAAAGACTTTTTTTTTTTAAACTAATGGAAAAGAGCCTTTTGTATGCTCTGTGTCCCAAAGGCGCCCCCTAGACTGATGCGTCGTTAAATTTTCCTCTTCGCTTAATTTCCTCTTTTTTTGTCTGTACGAGTTTGATAGGATATATACTTTCCATCCCCTTAGCGCTTTGCCTTGCATTTGTATCTTTTCGAAGAACTCTACTGTTAAACATGATCTTAGTTTTTTTCTTGTTCATCCAAAGTCCGATTTTCGACCTCTATTCAGATCTTTATTATTTGCTGCTTTTCATTTGCAATTCATTGAAGAGAAACATTCATCGAAAATTTAGATTGTTTGATATTTTCCTACTTGATCCCCTTTCCCTTTCCATTTAGCTTTTTTAATATTTCCTAAAGCAAGCTGAAAACCCTTTTTGGGGAATGGTATCCCCCGTCTAACACCTTTTTTAATGGTATTTTCCCTTTGGTGTGGATTTGTGGTTTTGTCCC
This sequence comes from Penaeus monodon, assembly GCF_015228065.2. NCBI lineage: Eukaryota > Metazoa > Arthropoda > Malacostraca > Decapoda > Penaeidae > Penaeus > Penaeus monodon. The sequence goes on along the minus strand of NW_023642251.1, from coordinate 8,792 downwards.
ATTTTTGTATATATCTTCCAGTATTTAAATTCCCCCTCCACCCCCCTGCTTTGGGATATTCAGTATGGGGTATTCTACAAGGGGTCAAATCCCTTTTCGAATCGTGAATCCATCCGGGGTTTCCTATATTCGTTTTTTTTTTTCCTTTTTTTGGGGGTGGCGGTGGATGTGGTTGTTTTTGGAATCCCTGCGAAAGCCTGCTTTTCTCTAGGCTGGTTAGAATCCAAGGGCAGAGTGCGAGTTGTGGTTTTTTGTGAAAAATTGTAAGAACTAAAAGGGGCTTTTTGGTCGGTATTTTTTTAGACCCTCTGTCTCCTTTTTTATGTAAAAAAATAATTGTTGTTTTTTCCAGGTTTCGGAGTTTCCCTTTGAAAAGGGCATTTTTTAAAAAGATTGGCAAATTTCTTGTTGAAATTTCCCCCTGCTTTTAAAAAGGCTATCAAATTCCATTTTCCCCCTGGTGTTTTCCCTCTTTTGCTTTTAAGCGCTCTTTTTTTTTTCTTCTTTGTGTGCTGGGTACGTCTCTATTTTCCGCATTGTTTATCCATGGCTGTTCATTTGAGTTGTATAGACCCTGAAAAAGTCCTCCATTTCTTATGATTTCATTTTATTGTTTTTTTATTTCTCATCGGTTTCTTTATTGCATACATTGTTTTTTCTTTAATTGTTTTCATTTTAACCTAGATTACTGTTTCATTTTTTATTTGAGTACTGAATTTCCGTACATCTTTCCCTCTTCTTTTTTTTATAGTCTTTGTTAGTTGGGCAAATTTTTCTTGCCTTGATTGACATTTTTCATGACCCTCTTTTTTGCTAGACTTGAAAATAGAAGAGCATAGACTTGAAAATCTTAAGTTGTACCTTTTGTTTAGTTTTATTGTTCGAGCCCCCTTTTCGCTTATATATAGAACCACGATATTCTTTTCAAAAACGTTTGTCTAAGAAAGCCCCCCCCAAATTCCTGCTTGCTCCCCTGGGGTTTACCTCCATAGAGCACATGTCCATCAATAGTTTTCTGCTTTTTCCTAGTTTCTAACCTCACAGAGTCCCAATACCCTTTGATGGAAAAAGTTCCTAAAGAAAGGTAGCACCCTCTGCCTGGAACGTCCTGATCGCCCCCAACCCGGGGGGCCCCTTCGCCCCCGGGGGAATGGGGGGCCGTTGCTTTGTTTGTGCGCATGGTTTTCTGTTGAGAGGAGGCAGTCGAGTTCCCTCCCACCACTGGCTTAGGTGTTCTTTTTGAAGGGGGAGAGTTTTGCCGGGTGCCCCTGATAAGCACTCCCAGGGTTGGT
>NW_023642251.1:0-2500 GCF_015228065.2 Penaeus monodon | reverse complement strand
CCACACACACCCACATTTTAATATATTATATATATAATATATATATATATATTAAAAATATATATATATATATGAAAATAACACCACACACCACACCACACACCACACGCACAACACCCAACACACACACACCACACCACACCCACGCACACACACACAACACACACACCACACCACACAACACACAACAATATAAATAATATAATATATATATTATATTTTATTATATATATATATATGTTATGTCCTATATCAGTATATTTTTTATATGTATTAAAAATGTGAAAAAAAAAAAAAAAATTATATTATATATATAAAAATATTTATATTATATATATAATATATTAATAAAAACCAAATATATATTATAATTATATATATTTTAAAAATTAAATATTATATATATGCACATGTATATATATATATTTTATATAAATTTTATATATATATAAAATTATAATTTATGAAATTATAATATATAATATATATATATATATTATATATATATATATACATACACATATATATACATTTATTTATATATATAAAAAATAATACATACATGTAACATACAACACAGCCCAAAAAGCAAGACAATAAACAGAAAAAACCCCAAAACATCACAAAACACACAACAACACACACACACACAACATAATATATATTATAATATAATATATATATATATATTATAATTTTTTTAATACACACATAGTATAATATGTAATTTTAATATAATTATATATATATTATTTATTATTATATAATTTTATTTAATATAGTAAATAACACCACACACACACACACACACAACACCACACACCCCACACTCACAACACACACACACAACACACACACACAACACACATATATATATATATAAAAATATATATATAATATATATAATATATATAATGTATTGTCCCTTATACATGTTATTATTCTTTTTATATACAAAAAATGGAAAAAAAACAAAAAATATATAAATATTTATGTATATATATTTATACATAACACACCACACCACACACCCACACCAAAACCACACACCACACAACACACACAATAATATAATTTTATATATAATATATATATAATATAAATTATATATGTTTATAAAAATTAAAAAAATCAGTGCATGTGCACACCCAATCGCCGCATGCGAGGCGTGGGTGCACCTTTCCCCACACGCATCGCCCGCTCGTGTATGTGACACGCCCTGATACAATAATTTTAGCTAAATCGAACCTAGATACCCTGAAGTTCCTTGGGAAGGAAATTCAAACCCCGATTGCCTATTTAGCCACGGGTGGGAAAACCAACCCCAAGTGTGCGGTCCCAAACCAGATAAGTAAGAAATGATTACCCAAAGGGTAACCCCGCACTCTCCGTGGAAAGGAACTGGGACCTACCCCGTACTCACTCCCAAAAGGGATCACAACATGAAAACTCAAATTTAAATATCATGTTGTGACCACGGGCGGTTCAAACATGAACCTACCGTTAAAAAAATATATATATTAAGGCCCCGGTGGGCCCAATGGTTAGGCGGGACTCAAGACTGTCACGACGGGAAACTGAGTTCGAGTGTCGAGTCACCGGCCGGCGCGTTGTTTTCCCCGGGCAAAAAATTTACCTCGATTGCCTGCCTACCGCTTTTGGATAAGCCCGCACAAGTCAGGGGCCCGGGAAAAAAGATGGTGACTCGGAAAAAAAAAAAAAAAAAAAAAAAAACCCGGCGGAAGCAAAAGGCAAACCCCCGTCTAAATTCCAAGAAAATCATGGAACCCAGTCCCAAAAGGGCCCCGGGGGCCGAAAAGTTAGAATCAACACTGTCCCGACGGCAATTGAGTTTTAGGGTTTGAGTCCCCGGCCCGGGGGTTGTTCCCTTGGGGAAGGAACTTTACCTCGTTTTCCTCCCCACCCCTGGGTGGCCCAAACCAGCCCAAATCAGTGTGGTCCCAAGCCCGGGTAAAATAGAAGAAGGGTTACCTAAAAAAAAAAAAAGGTAACCGGGCCCCTCCGTGGAAAGGGAAATGGGGACCCTACCGTATCACTCCAAGAGCACACACATGAAAAAAATACTTAAGTATCATGCTGTGACCACGGCGGCTCAGACAAAGAACCCTACCGTTTTAAAAAAAGAAGATATGTCTATTTTTACATAAATATATATAATATATAATATTATTATATTGTATATATATAAGTATATATATATTATATATGTAATTAAACAGTATATATATATTTTATTTTATATCTTCTTCTTACATGAATGAACCTACCCCAACGGCACAGGCCTGAGACTCGCGCATCCAAACTAACGTTGGAGGGGCCACCTGTACAACTGTATTTCTGAATACCGTCCATCCGTGATCGGGCTGCGTCTCTTGAGAAGGGCTTAGGGGTTTAGTTTTTTCAGGGTTGGTAGGCAGGGGGAAAGTCATTTACCAAGAAATGGCCTTCGAAAAACCCCCCCCCCTTTCCCCTTTCCCCC
>NW_023642250.1:0-9959 GCF_015228065.2 Penaeus monodon | reverse complement strand
CACCGCCATGGGACGATCTCTACCTCCTGAACCCATACAGACTTCCGCGAGTATACTCGGTCAAAGTGGCGGGCCCAGGTCATCGTGATTGGCGTCTCCCCGTGTGGGGGACGGGATGTCGTCGTAAACAGTCGGGACAAATAAAAGGAGCATCACCTGGAAGTTGGGAGTGACCTTCCCCCTCGTTAAGCGACCGTGCCTCTCGGATACAGTGCTGGCTCAAGTGAACTAACTACGGGATACAGCGCTGTGACTAAGCAACGAATAACTCATATAGTGCTCGTGACTGTGCCTTGAATCTTGTGCGTGTGACTATGTGTTATACTTAGTGCTGGTGACTGTGTGCATTGATTCGGTGATACTGAGTCATTGTTTTTGTGCCCCTCTGTACTCCTATTTACGTGTTGATTATATCGCCATTTCCTGATTAAAGATTTATCAAGTTTGCCTGTGCCTTTGCGACTTTCCTGTCTGATCCTTACCGAAGAACCTGACATATACTTTTATATATGCAAAGGAACCATGGAGGATTCCTTTTCTCCATATATACAGAGTTATGATTACAAAGAATTGATTTGATTTTATTGTCAAAACAAGAATTGAAACCTTTTAATTTCTTTTAGTTTGTTAACTTATTGGCTAGAGTTATACGATATTAAAACGCTTTTTTTTGAATCCGCGTTGGGTCATGCGAAACGCTGTATTTTTGTTTCCTTTTCATTTCATTAAAATGTCTAGTCTTTAGTTATTGAACTTAGATAAAGTGCCGGTATAGTTTCAGTCTCCCACAGAATTTTTTTTAAATATTTCGACTTGACAAGCGGGTCTTCCTGGACAATATTTATATCATCAGATTTATTCCCGTGCGATGAGAACATTTCCGTCGCCTTCACCAGGCGGGATTTCACATATTCCAAAATCCCTCGTGGTAATCGTACAATACGTCTCTAACTAATAAACCAACCTAATCTTAACCACAGTGGGATTTATACACTACTATCTATATATTCCCTATCAAGGGGGCTTTGCCTCCTGACCCCACCTAGCTAGGGGGCTCTGCCCTGTGGTAATATATGCGCCTTGCCAGGGGGTTACACCCCTGACCCCCGTGGTATTATATGCCCCTTTCCTGACTTTAATACAATACAGTAAAACACAACCTTTATATGGCCTCAAATAGCAATCTGTGACAGATACTAATGTCTTTTTTCTGCATATTCCGAGTTTATCATGGAATAGCGTCGCATGCGCAGGTTATTGTGCAGAATAGCGCAACTAATTAATAAAACACGTAAAAGAAGTGTAATAAAAAAGAATGTATAAATTCATGATAAGGAGAAACAGACAGTAATTACCAAAAACCATTCTCACAAGCGCGTAGTACTACATATAGTACTTGACAGATCGTAGTTAGGAGTTACGCAGTCACATTGTTTTGGTTCCTCGGAAGTAAACACGAACGGGACTTAGAAAATATGGGTCGATCTTCTCTATTCTGTTTTGTATTCCTTTATTTTCGATTTGTGGACCTTTTGCCATAGATGAAAAGTGTGTTAGTTGTCATCACGGTAACCATTCCACTTTTTTTTTTTACTGTAATCCTGAATGTCACAGATGGAAAAATTTCCAGAAATTTTGCATATAATGAACAGACTGAATAAAAATAATAAATATTGCATCTATGGTGTTACCTTCGCAAGTTGATAATATCAAAGTTATACATGTGAGAGAGAGAAAAAATACCATCCCAGATCAATAAATATAAATAAAGAAATGCTCAAAGCGATCATCATTTCTCAAATGATGGTCATCTGGGTGCAAATGTGTCGCGCGGGAGTGTTAAAATGTCATAAAGTAATGCACATGCACACGACAGATTTGTAACTACGCACTTTAGAATAATCACATACTACCATGTGCGTAACAGGTAAATTTCAAAAATGTTAGTATAAGTAAAGTATTGACATTTGTGGTTAAAATCCACTACTTGTGATCATAAAATCGTCATCTTTAGGGTGACGCCCAGTTCAGTGCTCGTTTCAGCATTCTGTATATCTAAGAGACAATAGTAAATGGGAGGCTAGAGACGTACGTAAAACAGTTGACCAGATACGTTTATATACATGATAGCTATCATGTAGAATGTTAATAAATAGACATTGTGAGCCAACTCTTTTCGGAGGGAGAGGGAGAGAAAGAGAGATGGGTGGGGAGGGACAGAGAATAGGTATTATGTGATTATCGTGTACTGACAGCTCTGGCTTCACCGGCTGGAGATGTTGACGTGGCCGAAGGTTAGGTCGTAATGATGGCATGCGCAGACCAGAATTCAAATATATTTTGTAAATGAAATTGCCTAAAATGTATCGCCTCATCCATTATTGTTACTAATGTACCCCTGAAAAAGTAAAAGCTGGACTCCAATCACAACCCCCAAAACAAGGCATGGCCACAATATAATGTACCGTATTTTCACAGAGCTGGTCCCGCTGGTACTTTCCTTAATGTACAAAAGGTTTCTGTAGTGGCAGGTAGATGAACCATTTCTTAACCCCCCCCCTCCCCCCTTCAATGCCGGAATTGTGCAAAAGCTTCAATTGGCAAAACTTTACTTATTCGACATTGAATTCCACATATTGCTTCTCAGAGAAGTGTATAAAACTAAAACAGTGCAAAAATGGAGAGGAAGTGCGAGGGTTGTGCTAGGTGTAGTGAATTTCCCCTGGCATCAGGCGGGTCACCCCGCAGGCTTCCTGTTCCCCTGACGCTACGAATCTGTACAGGAACTCTACGGACTCCTTCGCCCTGCAAGATGACGTGGCTTTGCTGTTTTTATGTTTTTTTTCTAATAAGAGTGAATCTGTGTTTTTTATATCCTCCGACTTACCTTTCCCATTGGTCCGTGATCTACATATACATCTACATTATTTCTACTGCACGTAACACTACTTATACACTACTTACCTTATGTTCTATACTTTCCTTGCCTTATTCTTCCCTTTTGTTTTCGACTAATTCACCTTGGTTTTGTTTCTCTCTCGTTTCTCTGTATTCTCCCGTTTTCCCTCACGGATCCCTTCTTCCACTTTTTCGTACTTCCCTGTCTTTATTATTCTTTTTATTTTTATGAATTTTTAAACTTATTTTAAACTCATCATACACTATTTAATAAATCAATTGAACTGCATTATGGTTAAAAACGTCACCAAGCGCGGGAAGCCACCAGTATAAAAGGTCAATCCAGATCGGTCAGAAAGGGAGAGGCTTTTTATCTTGGTGACAGACCATTGGATTTTTAGCTGGCTGACTGGTGCTTCTCGTGCTGTGGTGGGTTGCCTCTGTTGTCTCAAGTAAGTGTATGGTGTGTTATCTTGTGAATTGGTTATGTTCGAAAGATTTGCGCGTAATAAATGTATATTATGGATAATGCCTTTTTAGTCAGCCAGTGATGTTATATTATTCTTTTTATTGTGACAACGGGATCACTTTCAAATCACCCGAGAATCATCCTCAAAAATACGCAAACCCACATGGACATTACCTGTAGTTGGGTAACACGCTACCAAACCAACATCTCTAATTCTACGGAGTTTGATTTATCCACTACACTAGGAACTACTTAGACTTCATAAAGGAATACCATAAAGAAGGCGAAAACTCATTAACGTTCTAAGAAAGCACGGTGTAATACCCACCACTGTAAAATACCCGCATTGAAATCGCCAAAACAAGCGGCGCAGGAACTGCGACTACGCCGGCACTCTCCTTCAAGACATATATTAATCCATAGCAAATATTTTAATTATCGTTAACCACTGGCTCCAAAAATTCTGGAACCATAAGACTATCACCACCTGTCTTATTTTTTTAACCACCACCAGTGTTGATAAGAGGAGCTTTAGCTCTGAAGTAACGGAGAATTGGCTTCAAATTCAAAAGCCAATAGGAAGTGCCGGTGTAACCGTCAAGATAGACGAGACGTTGCTTGTGCGGCGTAAATATTACGTCATGAGGTCATGTAAAGAGGTTATAGTAGATGGATGAGTTGTCTTGTTCTGCCGAAGGATTGGGGAATGCTAATCTCGGTTCGGATTCTACGGCTGTAAGTACACGGGCGCTGTGTAAGCGCGCAGGGAATAAGGGGAGGCCGCTGTCCAATGAGCGTGGACAAGGCGGTGGACTTGGCGTAACCCAACCTGGGAAATTATGCTGAACTTCAGGTTGCGGGGTCGTGCTGCTACAATGTGAAGTTACTACTTCAATTGATCTAGAGTTTGAAGTCGTATAAAAGGATGGAGGGAGTAGGGGTTATGTGCAGAGAAAGAGCGAGAGGTACGAAAAATAAAGTTGCGACTTGGGACGAAGGGAAACAGAGATAGATAGATAGACAGACAGATAGCCAGGCAGGTAGGCAGAGGTAGATAGAGAGACAAAGGTGTGTGTATGTGGATTTCACTGAGTGCGCGCGCGCGCGCGCGCGCGTGTGTGTGTGTATGTATGTATGTATGTGTGTGAATGTCTATGTGTGCGTGGGTGCGTACGCTATTGTAACGTCACAAAGATGAAGTGACGTCATGAAGATAAAAGGAAGTGACGTCATGAAGAGGAAGTGGCGATATGAAGAGGACATGACGTCATGAAGAGGAAGTGACGTCATGCATTTAAACTTTACGAGCACGAAAAACATTGCATAAACTTCAATATGATCCCAAGGCTATAAAATGGGTCAGAAGCTACTTCGCCGACTGCAACATCAGTTTATGGACCATTACAACAAGTGATGAGACTGCATTGTGTTTGGTTCTCAAAAGCATAAACTTTAATATAATCCCAAGGCTGTAAAACTGGAGCTTACGCTCTGATTTGGTCGCCCATGGTGAGTGGCACTAGGGGGGGGGGGATGCGGCCATGGGCAATCGCTGCTAAATTTGTCACCCGGCAAATAGGGTGTATGGCACTACGAAGCACCCGACGCGAGCGGGTTAATTAATAGTATTATTGCCAAAAAATATATAGATGTAATAATAACAATTATAATAATAATAATAAGTATGATAATAATACTAATCGCTATAATATTGTTATTAATATTATTATTGATATTATTATCATTATTATTATTTTTCCTGGTAGTATAATTGCAAAAATAATCATTATAACAATAATAATTACAGTAATACCGATATTAATGAAAATAATGATATCAATAATTATTATAAAATCGTTATTATTGTTATTATTATTGTTATTACTATTAATATTGTTGTTGTTATTAGTATAGTTGCAGAAATATATATTATAACTGCAATAATTGCAATAATAATGATAATAATTGCAATAATGATGAAAATAATTGCAATAATGATGATAATGATGATGATAATGATGATAATGATGATGATAACGATAATAATGATGATAATCATGATAATAATGATGATAATAACAGGAATTGTGCCCAAATATAATAAAAAAGGTAAAAGAAAAAAATCCCAGATGATGATTTTGGCAATTATTAGGGTAATGATAATAATTACCATATTAATATTATTAACTATTAATCATGACAATAATGAAATCATTACTATTATCATTATTATTATTATTATTATATTTATTATATTATTATTATATTATTATTCATTGTTATTATTATTATTATTTATTATTATTATTATTTATATTATTATTATTATATATTATTAGTATTAGTATTAATGCCAAAAAATACATTATAACTGTAATAATAACAATATAACGATTTTATAATAATTATTTATATCATTATTTTAATTAATATCGTTATTACTGTAATTATTACTGTTATAATATTATTTTTGCAATTATTCTTACGTGTAAAAATAAATAATGATGATAATAATAACAATAATAATATTAATAACAATATTATAGCGATTGTTATTATTATTATTATACTTATTATTATTATTATTATTATTGTTATATTACATTTATAATGTATTTTTGGCATTAATACTAATAATTAAATTAATAATGATAATAATAATAATTATATAATAATAATAATGATAATAGTAATGATATTAATAATCATCAAATTTTATCAAAATTCTCTTTATTCTCACTTGTATTCTCACAATTATTAGGGTAATAATGATAATAATTACCAAAACTGTAATAATCACGACAATAATGATGACAAAAGTGAGAATAAAGAAAATTTTGATAACATTTGATGATTATTATCATTATTATTATCATTACTATTATTATTATTTTATTATTATTAATATTATTATTATTATTATTATTATTATTATTATTATTATTATTGTTATTATTATCATTATTATTATTTTTACTGGTAGTATAATTGCAAAAATAATTATTAAAACAGTAATAATTACAGTAATAACGATATTAATTAAAATAATGATATAAATAATTATTATAAAATCGTTATTATTGTTACTATTATTGTTATTACTATTATTATTGATGTTGTTATTAGTATAGTTGCAGAAATATATATTATAACTGCAATTATTGCAATAATAATGATAATAATTGCAATAATGATGATAATGATGATGATATTGATGATAATGATGATGATAACGGTAATAATGATGATAAATAAGATAATAATGATGATAATAACAGGAATTGTGTCCATATATAATAGAAAAGGTAAAAGAAAAAAATTCCCAGAAGTCGAATAAGCGGCAAAATCTAGCGAAATATAGCCTTTTGAGAGTAGACTCCAAAATGACGTTTTTTCGATTCATTTGATGATTCTGGCAATTATTAGGGTAATAATGATAATAATTACCAGAACTGTATTAATCATGACAACAATGATGATAAAAGTGAGAATAAAGAGAATTTTGATAACATTTGATGATTATCAATATCATTCCTATTATTATTATTATTATTATTATTATATTATTATTTTTATTAGTGTATTATTATTATTAATTTAATTATTAGTATTATTGCCAAAAAATATATTATAACTGTAATAATAACAATAATAATAATAATAATAAGTATAATAATAATAATACTAATCGCTATAATATTGTTATTAATATTATTATTGTTATTATTATCATTATTATTATTTTTACTGTTAGTATAATTGCAAAAATAATTATTATAACAGTAATAATTACAGTAATAACGATATTAATTAAAAGAATGATATAAATAATTATTATAAAATCGATATTATTGTTATTATTATTGTTATTATATTATTATTATTGTTGTTATTAGTATAGTTGCATAAATATGTATTATAACTGCAACAATTGCAATAATAATGATAATAATTAAATAATGATGATAATGATAAGAATGATGATAATGATGATGATAATGATGATAATGATGATGATAACGGTAATAATGATGATAATCATAATAATAATGATGATGATAACAGGAATTGTGTCCATATATAATAAAAAAGGTAAAAGAAAAAAAATTCCAGAAGTCGAAAAAGCGGCAAAATCTAGCGAAATATAGGCTTTTGAGAGTAGACTCCAAAATGACGTTTTTTCGATTCATTTGATGATTCTGGCAATTATTAGGGTAATAATGATAATAATTACCAGAACTGTATCAATCATGACAATAATGATGATAAAAGTGAGAATAAAGATAATTTTGATAATATTTGATGATTATTAATATCATTACTATTATTATTATTATTATTATTATTATTATTATCATTATTATTATTATTATTATTATTATTATTATTATTATCATTATTATTATTATTATTATTATTACTTTAATTATTAGTATTATTGCCAAAAAAATATATTATAACTGTAATAATAACAACAATAATAATAATAAGTATAATAATAATAATAATCGCTATAATATTGTTATTAATATTATTATTGTTATTATTATCATTATTGTTATTTTTACTGGTAGTATAATTGCAAAAATAATTACTATAACAGTAATAATTACAGTAATAACGATATTGATTAAAATAAAGATATAAATAATTATTATAAAACGTTATTATTGTTATTATTATTGTTATTACTATTATTATTGTTGTTGTTATTAGTATAGATACAGAAATATATACTATAACTGCAATAATTGCAATAATAATGATAATAATTGCAATAATGATGATAATAATTGCTATAATGATGATAATGATGATAATGATGATGATAATGGTAATAATGATGATAATCATGATAATAATGATGATAATAACAGGAATTGTGTCTATATATAATAAAAAAGGTAAAAAAAAAATCCCAGAAGTCGAAAAAGCGGCAAAATCTAGCGAAATATAGCCTTTTGAGAGTTACTCCAAATGACGTTTTTTGATTCTTTTGTGTTTTTGGCAATTGTTGGGTAATAATGAAAAATTTTACCAAACTGTATTAATCAGACAATAATGATGAAAAAGTGAGAAAAAAATTTTTATAACATTTGATGATTTTTAATTCTTTAATTATCATTTTATTTTTATTTTTATTATATTATTATTTTTAATTATTATTATTATTATTATTATTATTATTTATCATTTTTTATTATTATTTTTTATTATTTACTTTAATTTTTAGTATTTTTCCCAAAAGATATTTTATATCGTAATAAAAACAATAATAATAATAATAATAATAATAATAATAAAATAATAAAATAAAAAATAAGTATAATAATAAAAAATAATTGTTTTAAATTGTATTAATATTTTTATTGTTTTTATTGTATTATTATTATTTTTATGGTAGAAAATTTGCAAAAAAAATTTATCAAACAATAATAATTACAGTACTATCGATTTTAAATTAAAACAAGAATAAAAATTTATTAAAAAACTTTATTAGGGTTATTTTTATTTTTTTAAACATTTTTATTACATTATTAGTTTTTGGTTTTAGTATAGTTGCAGAAAATAATTATAACTGAAATAATTGAAATAAAAATGATTGCAATAATGATGATAAAAATTGCAATAATGATGATAATGATGTAAACGGTAAAAATGATGAAATCATGAAATAATGATGATAAAAACAGGAATTGTGTCCTTATATAAAAAAAAGGTAAAGAAAAAAACCCCAGAAAGTCGAAAACGCGGCAAAATCTAGCAAAATTAAGCCTTTGAGAGAGACTCCAAAATATTTATCAAAAAAAATCTTATGTTTTTTTTTTGCCTTTTTCCCATTCCTTATCAGGAAGTAGAAAAACCCTAAGGTTATTATTCCAAAAATACATTTTTTTTTCCTGGTTCCACTGTATTTCCCCCTGCCTTTTTGGCATTCGTTATTTTTGAAAAACTCGTATGATAAAGGAGTTTTTTGTTGTTGGGTTTATTATTTTTATTACATTATTTTATTATATCGTTTTTTTTCGTTATTATTTACGGGATTATTATTTTTACCTTTTATTTTATTTTTGTGTAGTAGAAATAAAGTGGTGTTGTCATAATAGCGTTTGTAATAAGAATAATGGTGGTATAATTTTTAAATTTAATGACAAAAGAAAAATAAAATTTAAAAATAAAAAATAAATAAATAGTAATAAAATTTTTACGAGTTTTTTTTTCTAGTGTCTAAACCGCGTTTTTTACGTCTTTTGCCTTTAAAGAAAATCGAACCTTTGCATTTTATGTCTTTCTTTAATTTGGGTTTTTGGGAAAAAAAAAAGACATTACTTTTGAGCAACCCCGCAAAATGTTTTGTTTGCAGGAAAATGTAAATAAATAGTTATTAGTATCTGTATATGAACACTGCAATATTTATTCTAGGGATTTTTTCTCGTCTTTGTTCTTTTAGAATTCTTGAAAACCATTTAATTTTCTTTTTTTTTTTTATCTTGGCATATTGTAATTTAAAGCGTTCAAAAGAAAAAAACTTTCCAAAAAAATATTTCCTAAAAAATTAAAAAAAAATTTTTTCCAGGGAAAAAAATTTAAA
>NW_023642249.1:0-9959 GCF_015228065.2 Penaeus monodon | reverse complement strand
CACAAACCAAAAACAACACAACCAAAACACACCCAACACACCCCACCAAACCCCAAAACAAAACACACACACATACACCACAAATATATATATATAATAATATTTTATAATATATATATATTTAAACAAATATGTGTGTGGGTGTGATGGGGGTGTGGTGGGGGGTTTTTGTGAAAAATTTTTATATAATATAGTAATATATATATAATATAATTATAATATTTTTATATATGAATATATATATATAATATATATTATATAATAATATATAATAATAATTATTCACACACACACACCACACACATAATATGTATATATACTATATGCGGGTTTGGGGGTGTGGTGTGGGGTGGGTAAAATATTATATATAATATATTAATAATATATTTTAAAATTATATATATTAATATATAATATATATATAAAACAACCACGCACACATAAAAACTAAAGTGTGTGTGTGTGTGTGTGTGTGTGTGTGCGGTGGGTGTGGCATAATATAATATAATATATAATATAATATAATTAATATATATTAATATATCTATTATAAAAATAATTCACAACACAGCAAACACCACAACCACACCACACACACCACACAACAACCACACACACACAATATAATATAAATATAAATATATATATATATATATATATATAATATATAAAAATAGGGGTTGGTGCGGGGGTAGTGGTGTACATATATTATAAAATTTTAATATTATATAATATATATATATATATTATATTATATATTCACACAACACAAAACACACACACACAAACACACCCCAACACACCAAACACACCACACACAACACACAGCAGTGTGTGGTTACATATAAACAATATAATTTATATATTATATTCATAAATATAATATAATATATATATATATATATATAATATAATACATAATAGCGGTATATGTTTTTTTTTGTTAAAAAGCCATTTTTTCCATTGTAGGGTCAGGCCTCTTCAGTTTATTTTTGAAGGCAATTTGGCATCGGCCGGAACTGTACGGCGGTGACTTCCCGCGACCCCTTGCGTTTGATTCAAGGCGAAAAATAGTTTCTTTTTCTAATAAACAAAATATATATTATATTACGTAGTATGTTGTATTATACAAAAATACACACAAAATATATCTATACAAGAATTATACATACGGTAAGTAAAATAATCTATAATAATAAATTTAAATTAATATAATAATTAAAATTTAGATATGTATTAACAATACACACCACACACACACACACACCCACAAATATATATAAATATAAAATATATAAAGAAATAAAATATATTTTAGATATATTATTAAAAAAAATGAGAGTACAATAAAACACCACTGATATATATAAGTAAATAATAAATATATAATAAAATTATAATATATATTAATTATATATATAATAAATAATATATAAAATATATATATAAAATAATATATAAAAACAACCTATATATCATAGATAAAATACGCCTTGAAGCATCTTTGTAAAATTTTAACAAGAAAAGAGCATGATATTCCAAAGTACAACACAACCGGGGCCGCGCCGCGCACCCCCACACAAACCCACACAACACACCACACACACACACACCACACACCACACCCCAACACCAACACACCAAAACAAACAAACAAAAAAAAAACACCGCAGCTGTGTTTCTCTTACTCACCAAAACTACATTTAACATGAGATGCCCATGAAGACGTGTGTAACCTTTTTTTCGACGCAACATTACATGTTTTGCACCTGGGATTTTTTGCTTGATGCAAGACCAGGGTTGCGTGAAGTTTGTCGAATATATATTTTTTTGAATTTGAGATCTTTTTTGTTATTAAGTGACCAAAAAGTCTAAATTTGCCTGACAAAATATACAATGCACGCTGTATGAATATCCGCAACGGAATATGCAAAATAATTGAATATATAGTATTCGAAGCAACATATGAAATTTTAGCAGAATTATAAATATCCCAATGAGAAGACAAAAAATAGATTTTCCAGTGAATCAGTTGGTAAGGGAGTTAAGGGGAAAAATAAGCAACTGTAAGAAAATTCAGTTGTTTTTAGGCGGTGTCAGGTTTCAAATGCTTTTATAGCTTAGCGGAATAAACAGTTGAGGCCTAACAGAGGCCCAGCGGGGAAAGAAAAGATGGCGGAGGAGCACTTCAGAATCCATAAATCGGGGTGGGGGATGGGGGGGGGATAGCTATAAGCAACCACAATTCTTAGCGCTGCGAGATTAACGCAGACGGGAAGGGGTGGAGGGAGGGGGGAGCGAAGGGGGTGGTTAGGTGGCCCTTGATGATAGCCCGCAAAAGTAGGCCCAATTTCCCGCTACCACGGATGGCCCCCCACCCGGGGCCCACGTAGCCACTCTTTGAGGAATGTACGCTTTTAGGGGTTTTTTGGTTCCCTTTCAATCTTGGGGATCGCTCTCCCCTTCAAAGCTTGCCTTTGTCCTCTCGCCCCTAACATAAAAGCGAAGAAAAACTATTTATATCAATCCAAAACGGAAAGATACAGCGATTTTTTTTTTCTTCTAAATACCGAAAAAAATTCCATTTTTCCACGCCAAATAAGAGAGAAATGAAAAACGTGTTTTGTAGTGAGCCCGTAAGATGTAGTCATAAAAGATAAAGTCACGTAGTTGGAGGTCTACTTAAGCCCCTGGTGGCCGTTGAAGAGATTTTCTTTTTTTATTAACTTAGATACACTGCGTCTTCTAGGGAAAAAATTAGTGTATTAGTGGCCTAAGTTTCTAAAAATAATGTGGGCCCCAGAATTCAAAAAAAAGTGCTGAAAGGTTTTCTGTTATTTGTTTAAAGAAAACTTTGTAAACTGCAAAGGGGTTTTCATGGTAATGCTTTTTTCCCGTCTTTTTTTACTCTTTCTACTTTGATTTTTGTGCAAGGTCTTTATTCGCAGTCTCAAAGAAGAGGCCCCCGATATCCTAATCGAGCAGGTAAATGCAAATTTCAAGCAATATAAAAAAACATGGGGCCCTTCACTCTTCACTGTGCTTTGCCCCCAACTCTTTGTCTTCAGCCCTCAAAAAATTTATCTTCCCATCTCATTTCCCCTTCTGATAAGGCATCACACCTTTTTTTGATCTGCCTGCTTTTTTTTGGGCGACTTTTTTCTGTGATTTTTTCTTTTTTTTTCGTTTTAATTATTTCTCCCCTCTTAGCTTTTCACTTATAAACCTTACCAAAAGGGAAATTTAAAAGCATTGAGTCAAATGAGCGAATTATATTAAACCGATTTTAAGACGTTTCCCAAGGCAATGACCTTTTGATCGAAAAGATCCAAAAAAAGAGTTTATGTTTTTGGTGTAGGTGCGTAAAACTCAGCCATTGCACGAATACTAATGCTTAACGGATAATGATGATAAAAGTCCCGAAAATTGGCCAAGTTTTACTCTTTTTTTTTTCAGAAAAATACATTTCACACACAGGGGCACATATATATGCGTATAAATACAAAAAAATATTATAGAGATAGATTTTTAGTAGAAAATGGGACAAAAAAAGATAAAACACACACACACACACACACAACACACACACACACCAAAACACACACCACACAATATTATAATATATATATATATATAATAAAATATATAATATATATATATATTTAAAATATTATAATGACATATATATAGTAGTATATATATTAATTTTATGTGTGTGTGGTGGTGTGGTGTGGGTGTGTGTGGTTTTGGTTGTTGTGGGATAATAAAAAATATATAATAAAATTTTAAAATATATATATATATATTATATATTAAAATATATTAAATAAAATTTTTTTTTATATATATAAAAATAATTAATATATATATTATATGAAAAGGGAAACAGCCACAGTAGAAAATGAAACAAACCGAAAGTTTTAACTCTTTAGGTTTTTTTCACAAAAAAAGGAGAAAAAGGAAAAAGGGGGGGAACAGAGTAAAATAGGAAGACAGGGGGAAGGAGTTGGGAAGGGCTAGATTGAGCGAGGGCCCGGGAGGGAAGGGGGGGTGAGAAAGACGGGAAGGGGGAGGGGGAAAGAGAGCGACAAGGAGCACAGAAGAGGGAACGAGAGTGAGAGATGGGGAGGAGCGAGCGTGAGAGAGAGAGGGCGGGGGGAGAGAGGGAGAGGGAGGGGTGTGAAAAGAGGGTAGATGCTGAAGAGAGGGGAGAGAGATGGGTAGACGGACAGGGTGCAAGGGGGAGGGGCAAGGGCCGAACCAAATTTAAATGAGGAAAAAAGGGGCGAAAGGGTGTTTTGGGGGCCGGGCCCTTAAGACGATATTTTGCGTAATGGGCCAATCGCCGCCATCGTGACTTTCAGCTCGTTGATCAATAGATTTGAATCTATTTTTTTTTCTTCTCTCATTTTCAAAAAAATTTTTAAATGGGATCCCTGTTTTACAGCCAAAGGAACAAGTCGGGCATTTTCTGACGTTAAACAGTATAGGTTTATTATATACTCATTACGCACACACAACACACACAAACCACACACACACACACAACACACAACACAACAACACACACACACACAAACACACACCCAAATATAATATATATAATATATATATATTTTATATATATATATATACTATATATAGATGTATTATGTTTTATTGGGGGGATAGATAGATATAAAATACATAAAGCAGTAATTATACGTACACACAACATACATACATACATACATATATAATATATATTATAAAATATATAATTTTTATATAATATATATATATTTTATAATTTATAATATATATTAAATTTGATATGAAAATAAATAATTTTAAGAAATATATATATATAAATATATATTATATAAAGGGGAAAAATATATATAATTTTAAATATGCATAAATATATATATTAAATTTTTAATAAAAATATATAAAAAAAATATAATATATAATATATAATATATAATATAATATATATATATATTAGTATGTATTATGTATTTTGTAGTAATACGGCTAGAATGTATTGATATCTATCTATCCTCCCATATACATACAAACATAAACATAAAAATATTTTAATATATATAATATTATATATTTTATTAATTATATATGTGTGTTTGTGTGTGTGTGTGGTGTGTGTGTGGGGGTTTTGTGGTGTGGTGTGTGTGGGTGTGTGTGTGGTGTGCGTAAAGAGTTATATAAAAAAATATACATTTTTACTCAGAGAAGTACAGACTTTTTTACATTTTGGCTGTAGAACATGGATCCCCTAGATTAATATGAAAAAGAAGAAGAAAAAAAAAAATAGAATCAAGATTAGTATGATCAACGAAGTGCAAAGTCAGAGGGGTCGGCAAATTGGCCCTTTACGCGAGAATATCGTATTAAAGGCGGTCCCCCCAAACCCGTTTCCCTTTTCCCCTCAGTTTAAATGTTGGGCCCCCTTGTACCCCCTCCGCATTGCCCGCTCTCCCTCACTCTTCTCCCCTTCTTCAGCATTACCCTTTCCCTTTCATCACCCCCTCCCTCCCTTCTCCTCCCCCCCCTTTCTCTCCCACGCTCGACTCCTGCCATCTACTCCTTTCCCCCTCTTGGCCCCTTTGCGCCTCTTCCCACTCCCCCTTCCGTCCTTTTTCAGCCCCTTCCCCTCCCGGCCCCCGCTCAACTAGCCCCCTTTACCAATTTTTCCCCCGTCTTCCTTTTTACCGTTCTCCCTTTTTCCCTTTTCTCCTTTTTTGGAAGAAAAAACTCGTGAAAGTTAGAAACGTTAGGGTTTTTTTTTCATTTTTACGGTGGCTTTTTCCCCTTTTCAATAAATTATTATATTAAAAATTTTATATATTATATATAATATATAAATAATAAATAAATAAAAAAAAGATATTAATATAAATATTATATATTATATTATACACAAACCCCACACCACACACACCCCAAACACACACAACACACACACACACAAAATAATAAATATAGTTTAAAAAAAAAAATTTATAAAGACAAATTATATATATAATATAATATAATAATATATATATAAATAATATATAAAAAATAAAATTAATGTGTGGTGTGTGTGGTGTGGTGTGTGTGTGGTGGTGGTGTGTGGTGTTTTTTTTGTCCCTATTTATTAGAAATCTATCTAATATATTTTTTTTGTAATATATACGCATGAATATATTTTCTGTGTGTGAAATGTATTTTTCTGAAAAAAGAGAAAAAACTTGAAAAGCCAATTTTATCGGACATTATCATCATTATCATCTTTTAAGCATTAGTATTCGGCAATGGCTGGAGATTAAGGCACCTACACGCAAAGAGCATGAAACCGTTGGAGTCTCTCGATCGAAATGGTCATTGCACATAGGAACGTTTTAAAATGGGTTAAAAAATTCGCCATTTGACTCAATCAGGTTTAAACCCCTTTTGGTAAGTTAAAATGAAAAGCTAAGAGGAGAGAAAAAAATTTTAAAAACGAGAGGAAGAGGAAAAACCAAAGTAAAGTCCCCCTAAAAATAAGCAGGAGATCACAAAAAAAGGTTTGTGACCCTTTAGCAGAAAGCGGAAGTGAAGATAGAAGAAAAATTTTGAGGCAAGACAGAAGAGGTTGAGGGCAAAGACAGTGAAAGGAAGGGCCCCATGTTATTTATATGTTTGGGAATTCGCTTTTACCTGCTCAATTTAGGATTTTGGTGCACTCTTCTTGAAACTGACGAAAAACGACTTTTGACAAAAAACAGAAGTAAGAAAGGGGAAAAAAAAGACGGTTTAAAAAAGCATTTTAACAAAAAGGGAATGGGCCAATTTTGCGTTAAAAGTATTTTTTGGGAAGCAACTGTAATCAAAAAACCCTTGCAAGCACTTTTTTTGTGAATTCGGGGAACCCATTAAATTTGTAGAAAAGGCGCCATAATACACTAAATTTGCCACTAAAAGACAGCAGTGTACTAAAGTAAAAAAAAAAAATAAGAAAAAAATCTCTTAAAACAAGGCCACGACAGGGAGTTAAGTAGCCAATCACAAATCGTGACTTTTTATCAGTTATGTGACTAGATCTTGGGGCCACTACAAAGCACTGTACTATTTCTCTAATTATTTAGGCAGGGAAAGAGGATATTAATTTGGGATTTAGAAGTAAAAAAAAAAAAAATCAGCTGTATTTTCCGTTTTGGAAATGTATAAAAGTTTTTTTTCGTATTTATTTTAGGGCGGAGGAAACAAGGCAAGTTTTGAAGGGGCGAGAGCGATCAACACAGAGATTGAAGGGAAGCCAACAGTCTTAAGAGATTACTTTCCCAGCAAAGAGTGGTAGCAGGGGGCCAGGGGGTGGGGGGCCTCACGTGGTAGACGGGAAATTGGCCCTACTTTTTGCGGTCTATCACAAGGGCCAACCTAACCACCCGCTTTGCCCCCCCCTCCCTCCCGCCTTCCCGTCGCGTTAATCTCGCAGCGCTAAGAATTTTTGGTTGTTTTAGTCTATCCCCCCTCCCCCACCTCGATTTTTTGGATTCTGAAAAAGCCCTCCGCCATCGTTGTTCCCCGGTGGCCATCTGTAGGGCCTCAAGTGTTTTTCCCCAAACATATAAAGCATGCAAGGACATGACCCCCACCTAAAAAACACACTGAAATTTTACTTACCCGTTTCTTTTTTTCCTCTTACAATACATTATCAGCAACTGATTTTACATGGGCCAACTCAAATTTTTGTCTTTCTTTGGGGAATTTTTAATAATATATGCTAAAGTTTGTATTTGTTCAATACTAAATAGCCCAAATTATTTTGGACATTCAGCGTTGCGTGAATATTCATACGCAGAGCTTGTATATTTTGTAGGAAAAACAGACATTTTTTTGGCACTTTCGATAAATAAAAGATCTCAATTCATAAAAAAATATATTCGACAAAACCCTTTACGCAACCCTGGTTTGGACATCACAGCAAAATATCACCAAGGAGCAAAATCATGAAATGAATTTTCGGAAAAAAAAGGTTTTCCCACGTTTTTCAGGTCATCTCAGATTAAGATTATATGGGGATGAAAAAAGAAACACGCGCGGTGTATTGTTTTTTGTTTGTTTGTGTGTGTGTGGTGTGTGTTGTGTGGGTGTGTGGGTGTGTGGGGTGTGTGTGTGTGTGGGTTGGTGTGTGCGCCGGGGCCCGCTGTGTGTGTGGTGACTTTTGGGAAAAATCATCTCTTTTCTGTTAAAATTGATACAAAGGAATGACTTTAAGTAGCGTATTAATCAGTATAAGGTGGGTATATTAAAATAATATTAATAAATATTATATATATATTATATTATAAAATATTATATTAATATATATATATAATAATAATATATAAAATTTATTATTTTATATTCAGGTGGTATAATTTATGTACTACTACATTTTTTATAATAAAATTATATATATAAATTTTATTAAAATAATATATATATATATATATATATATATATTGGTTGTGTGTTGGTGTGGTGGTTTTTAATTGTATAAAAACATATAATATATATAATATATATTTAATTTTAAAATATATAATATATATAATAATTTATTACATATACAGTATGATATATACATAGATATGAATATTATTTGGGGTATGTGGGGATATAACATAATCATACGTCATATATATATTATTGTATATATAAAAAATAGAAAATATTTTTGCGCCCCTTTAGAAGCAAACGCAGGGGGCAGGGGAAAGTACCGCCCCTAGCAGTGTCAGCGCGCCGAACTGCAATTGACCCCTCAATAAAAAACTGAGGAGGCCCCAGACCCTAAAATGGAAAAATGGTGTGAACAAACAAACAAAATATACCGCATATATAGTAATTATAAATATATATATATATATAATATAAAATATATAGTATAATATAATAAAGTAATATAGTTTATTGTAACACACCACAGTGCGTGTGTGTGTGTGTGTGTGGGTGTGTGTGTGTGTGTGTGTGTGTGTGTTGTGTGGTGGTTGTGTGTTTAATATATATATAAAATAAATATATAATAATATTAAAATATTATATATATTTTATATTAAACCACACAACACCACGCACAACAATATTTGATATTATATATATATATAATATTATATATAATATAATAATATAATATATATAAAATTGTTATGTACACAACATTACACCCGCACACACACGCACACACCAATTTGTAAATATATAAATATTAAAAATATAAATATATAATATATTATATATATATATATATTTGGTGGTTGGGGTTGGGGTGGTGTGTGTTGTGGGTGGGTGTGGTGTGCGGGTGTGGTGAAAATATAAAATAATATATATATATATATATATATATAAATATAATATATATAATATAATATTATATGCACACACCCCACGCACCCCACACACACACACCACACACACACACATTTAGTAAATATAAGGGGGCGTGTGTGTGTAATTTATATATATAATAAATTAAAAAATTTTTATTTAAAATATATAAATATAATAATAATATATGTACACCAACACACACACAAACACACACACCCCCCACGCATATGTTTAATAAATATATTGTGTGTTGTGTGTTGTGTGAATATAATAAATAAAATATTAAAAAATATATTATTATAATATAACAAATACATATATTAATATATTATATATATATATTAATATAATATATAATATATATGATACACAAAAAACAAACACAACACACACGATCACAACAACACACAATTGGTAATATTATAATATATATATAATTATTATATATAATATTATATGTGGGTATGTGTTTGGGGTATGTGTGTGTGGGTGTGGTTTTGTGGTGTGTGGTGGTGTGTGGGTGTGTGTGGTGGTAGTGTGTGTGTGGGTGTGTTGTGTGGGGGTTTTTGTTATGGGTGCAAATACATATACAATATTATTTTTAAAATAAATTTAAAATTATAAAT